>NW_010423831.1:0-5717 GCF_000710305.1 Buceros rhinoceros silvestris
TAGGGTCTGTCCACACGTGAAACCGTCCACAGGCTGTGAGGCCAGCATGAGACACAGGCAGCTAACAGCACTGCTGTGGAGCTCAGGGACCCTTCTCCAGGCGCCATCAAACTCCTGATAATGGCATGAGCTGGCTAACTTGGGCTGCCCAGGCAGCCATGCACCTGTGGGGCTTCTGTAGCTGCCCGCTTGCAATTTGCTTGAGCCAGGCTGGGGCCATGCTCCCAGCACTCTGCCCAGTTGGACAACGATACTGCAGTCTTATGGCTACTGGTGGGATGGCAGGCTATCGGCATCTGCTGTAGCCAGAATTCATTTCTTGGGCTCATTAACACTTACTTAGGGGAGAACATATTTTTGGAAACAGGTCTGACTGTCAAACCTGAAAAACTGTCAAAAGGCAAGAACTAGAAACCAGAACTTTCCAGCCCCCTAGGCTGTTCCCTTCCCCAGCTGACACCTGTCATAAGGGAAACTAATCTATGATTGCTTTCCCCAGGCTGCTGGCTATATATTTGCTGATCATTTTTTACAAAGCCATTGTGATAATTCTTACTTACTTCCCCGATTAACTTTTAATTATGACCATCTTAAACACTTGTTTGTTTTTATCAACAATAACTGCAGCTTAATGGTAACTACATCATAGTAACTACATTAGTTAGTCCCATGAAAAAGTCATGCTGAAAAGCCCACAACACACAAAATAAACCATTGTCTGTCTTTTGATGTGATCAGAAGCGGTGTTCTGCAGGACTCTGTATTGGGGCCTGTTGTATTCCATATCTTTATTGATGATCTGGGCAACTGCAAATTCAGTAAGTTTGCAAATGACACCAAGTTAGGTGGGACTGTTGATCTGCTTGAGGGTAGGGAGGCTCTAGAGAGGGATCTGGACAGGCTGGATCAATGGGCTGAGGCCAATTGTATGAGGTTCAACAAGGCCAAGTGCCAGGTCCTGCACTTGGGTCACAACGACCCCATGCAATGCTACAGGCTTGGGGAGGAGTATCTGGAAAGGTGCCCGGTGGAAAAGGACCCGGGCGTGTTGGTCAACAGCCGGCTGAGGACGAGTCAGCAGTGTGCCCAGGAGGCCAAGAAGGCTAACGGCATCTTGGTTCATATCAGTAACTGTGTGCCAGCGGGAGTACGGAAGTGATGGTCCCCTTATACTTAGCCCTGGTGAAGCTGCACCTGTGTCCAGTTTTGTGTCCTTCTCTGCAAGAAGAACATTGAGGTGCTGGAGTGTTCCCAAAGAAGGGCAGTGAAGCTGGTGAAGGGTCTGGAGAGCAAGTCTTATGAGGTTCGGCTGAGGAAACGGGGGTTCTTTAGTCTGGAGAAAAGAGAGATTCAGGGGAGACCTTATCGCTCTCTACAACTATGTGAAAGGAGGTTGTAGTGAGGTGGGGGTCGGTCTGTTCTCCCAAGTAACAACCAAGAGGATAAGAAGAAATGGCCTCAAGTTGTGTCAGGGGAGTTTAGGCTGCCTATTAGGAAAAATTTATTCACCAAAAGGGTTGTAAAGCATTGGAACGGGCTGTGCAGGGATGTGGTGGAGTCCCCATCCCTAGAAGCATTTAAAAGACGTGTAGATGTGACACTTATGGACATGATTCAGTGGTGGACTTTGCAGAGTTAGGTTAACAGCTGGACTCAATGATCTTCAAGGTCTTTTCCAACCTAAACAATTCTATGATTCTGTGATTTAATAGTTTCAAATGAGAAATGGCACTTCTGATCAGGCAGCTCTCCAACGACCTCCAGCAAGAGGGCTGCTGACTGCAATCTTGAGAACAAAGATAGGAAGCGTTCACCTGTCACTACTGCTGTAACTTCCATCTCTCCAGGGATAATCTTGCTTGGGAATGTCAGTCAGCACCTACTCTGGCATCACTTGTGTTTATCTAATACCTTCTCTCGTCTGGAAAACATATTTGCATATGCCATTTCCATACACTTGTCTTTGTCTTAAGAAACACTTGAAACTGCTGCTATCTCTAATTCTTGATTTATCCTTTCATTTACTAGCACTTTGGCAGACCTCTTAGTTGCTGTAGAGCAGCATGAAGCATCTTATTTTTGGAAAATTCTACATTTTGTCTTCCCTTTGGGGTCATATTGTCTTCCAGAATTGGCAGATTTCTTTTTAAACTTGGTATTTTTTCCCCCCTGGTACTCTGGTATAATTAGCACTAAATCAGGCACTGAAGGCACTACAGCAGAAGGCTGAAATAGGGTTTCCTTGATAGTAAAAATATGAGAGACTGAGAGAAAGATACTTCCGCTCCCAATATTCCCTCCTGGAAGCTACGAATCCAGCAGATGAGAGGCCATCTGTGTGGATACCTTGTGATGGGTTTTAGCACTAAAACAGTAATGGAGCTGCACTTCTAGGGCTTCCCTTGCCAGCAGCCATCCCTGGAAATCCCCTGTAGGAGTGAAAGCATAGATAAGGACAGTGCCATGGAAACAGCTGATCCTTCTCTCACCCTTCCTAAGTAAACTAGAAATTCGAGACTACTTAACTTGCAAAAGTCAAACTAACTAATGAAATCCTCACAAATCTAAGCATTTGGTGCTCCATTTTAGTGTAGCAATTAAGAATTATGAGAAAATACAGTGAAGAAAATCAGCTCATTCTATAAAAAATGTTTTAACACCTCTTTGTGGTGAGATCTTTAATGTCAGATTTGGTGTACACTTTGAGACACCTTTATCTTCGTGGCTTAGAAATATTTTAAAAATCAGATAGGCTATATTTATGAAACACAATCTGTTACATTCTTCTAGGGTGCAGAGCAGTGCTGTAACCCTACAACTTTCTTCCAAAGAAAGCAACTGAGACTTTTGAACATCATGTAGCAAGAAAATCATCTGTGAGAAGCTGCTGCTCCCAATTTATGAGTCTCACACAGTTTGAGTTCAGCAGAAACCAGAAACCTCTGCCTCCTCCAGATTAAGTATTTCCCTGTTTTAGCTAATCAAAAGTACTCTGCAATCAAGGGACACTGTCTTCCGGTTCAAGCTGTCTCTTCCAAGGGACTTAAACCCTAATTTGAGAATGAAAAATACAACTTGTTTCACCACCACTGCGAAGCTGCTAACCCTTGCTCTAGGTGATTGCACTGCATCTGTTTTTCCCAAAGAATAACAGGACAATCTGTAGGTGGGAGAAGGAAAGACCCTTGCTGTGCTCCAATGCACTTGTTTGTTCTATTTAAAAACTACTTACAAAGTTGGCTATTCATCAAGTCCTGCCCCCTCATGATCGAGGACGGTGGTCTTACTATGACTAAATTAATTTTATGTTTTTGTAAAGTGGAACATCCTAACTCTGTCCCGCATATACTCCAGGCAATTAACTTTCCTCCCACTTCTGCCACTCACTGCATTGGCTGTATCTATTGGCGATGCTTTGAATGGAGCCAGAGCATCCACGAGCTCTGTGGAGCAAAGTGTCATAAAAACTGCAGAGACTTTCCAGTAAAAATCCAGAGCCATGACAATGAAGCATATGGCGATTCCGAGCACATCTGTCTTGCTTGATGACCTCTCTCCTAGCCCTCTGTGGGCATCAGCAGAAGCAACAGCCAGCTGGAAATCCAAACGGCCACTAGACGAGTGTCATGACTGATTCAGAGCATGCACACTAAGGCCTTGCCTTGGCTTTCACAAAGATGAGGTGGAAGACCGAGCTGACTGACTTTAGCAGCACCAAGATAATTGTTGATTGCATGGGCCTGCATATGCAGTGACCTGCAGGACAGGTTTTCTGTAATTGTTGCCATCATGTATCAACAGTTCCCTCACCTATGCTGTCACAGAAGTTTGCAGATTGACTCCTATAAGCATTCTCATATTGATGAAAAACTGATGTGTATCAGCCTAGTCTGTGAAATAAGGGGGAAAAAAAAGAGACCACTGATTAAATAGGAATAAAAATAACAAATGTGTATCTGTAGACAAAGACACAGACACAGATAAAGACACAAGGAGGTCAAACCGTACCATGTAAGGTTCAAAACAGATTGAGAGTGTCCACACATGACTAGCAGACACTGCATTAAATGAGCTCGGGACACCTCTTTTATTAAACAGGTGTAACTGTGTGAAACAGGCCTCACCGATACAGAAAAATGTATTGAGCCGAGACTAAAAGTAGCAAACGTATCAACACAAACTTGACAACACATCCTTTTTAGCGGCTTCAAAGGTTATTTTAAAGCATTAAAATGCAAACAGCTTTCACTTTCTACAAGAAAACAAATGAGGAAGCTGGAGACACACCTACTACAGCCACAGTGATGAAGTTCCTCAACTAAACACAGTTTTAGGCAGAAGGGCAGGTTAGATTATTTTAATTAACAGAATTTAAATCACAGTTTGCACACCTTATGATTGCTAGTTAGGTTGTTAACCTTTTTTTTTTTTTTTCTGAGGTTCCCTCGCTCTGGTGAACTATACGGGCTTCTTGTATAAATGTTAATTAATTTGCATATAAACTGTAATTTTGTAATGGACAGAGAGATCAGTCCACATAGATACAAAGACAACACCAGGTGCTTAGTTTACTTCCGTCATATCATAAGGCTTAAATAACTTTTCTTTGGAGAAATATAACAAACAATAGCTTTTGAAAAAGAAACTCAGACCATTAAAAATTAAATACAACAAAGCAAGATGTCTAACAATGGATATAAAAGGGTCAATGGGACTATAGAAACACTTATTTAACAACAGTAAAGTTTAATATGATTCATTACTGTTTTCAGTCTAAAAGTACTGCCTTTATGTCTGTCAGGTAGCAGAAAGAAATCCTGGATTTTTCAGATTACACAAAAAAATCACTCCAGAAGTTCATAGATACTTCACTTAAAACAAGATGCCACTTACGGTGTTTTATAACGTTCGTTTATAGCAAATGCATGAATATTGGAATGACTAAGTAGAATAATAAAATGCAGTATTTTCCCGGGCAAAGTGTACAGACGTTCATTTCAATGACATGGCACCCACGTTCAGCACGCAATTGTGCTGCACAGAAAGGCAGTGGCATTAAGAAACTGGTCTCCTAACTTCAAAACATGTTTATGTTGACAGACTTTGTTAACTGTGGTACTAATGTTTCTAGAGAACAGTAGTGTTGAGAAACCTACTGAATTCAGTTAGGAGCTCGAAAATCAAACCTGAGAAGAAAGCATGGACTTGAAATTATTCTGTTTCTGGCAAAGTACTATATGCTCATCTGTTTGAATTTTTAAATTTTATGATGGTTTCCTAAGAAAATTAAGGTAGAAGAACCGTTGTTTCTCTTGATGGAGCAGAGAAGCCAGTTCACAAATAAAGTTGGCCTCGGTCCTGTAAATACTTGTGCACAGGCTTAGCTTTTGTACCACTGACAGTACCAAAGAATTCTAGGGGATTACTTGCATTTTGAGTGTTTTTGTGCATCCGCATTTGCTATACCTGAACCACTGCTATAACACACATGTTTCCAGAGTTGATAAATTAAAAAAAAAAAAAGTTCAGTTGTGTCATCTTGGTAATGCTTTTCCCTTTTAATAAGAGACAAAGTGGATAGCAGGGCCTGCTTGCCTGCTGCTACCTCATTGACAGAAAAGTTATGAACTTTCACACAATTTATCTCATCAGGACGGTAGTTCCTGACTGAGATCCTCGGCAGGCTAACGCACAGGCCAACGTGGCCAGGCCGCCTC
>NW_010423831.1:5781-6058 GCF_000710305.1 Buceros rhinoceros silvestris
ACGGTATTTCCGAACTGAGACCCTCGGCAGGCTAACCCACAGCCCAACGTGGCCAGGCCGCCTCTTCCACACTCTGTAACGCAGGCAGAGCTGACAGGCCGGGGTCACAGGTGACGGGACAGCTCCTCTGGATGCTGGGGCGCTCCCTGAGGAATTGTGGCCGCCCGGGGTAGATCTCCACAGCACCCCTGTGGGATCCTGACTCCGCAGGGTGAGAAAAGCACCGGGCAGCCCTCCTGCCCCCGGACCCTGCTCGCCCCCGCACCCCCGTTTGGCC
>NW_010423832.1:0-2379 GCF_000710305.1 Buceros rhinoceros silvestris
CCGGGGCAGCCAGCAGCGGGGCTGGTTTCCCATTATTCTGGTTTTATGCCCTAGTAACAGGGCCCGCTTTCCCCTGGAATCCCTCAGCATGGACCTCAGGTCCTCGGTAGCCGCTGGGCAGTAGCTCTGGTCTGGTGTTGGAGTCCTGGGTGCCGGCCCTTCGTGGAACAACTGTGCCCATGGTTCGCTTTGGTAGGAAGGCGTCGCCGTGACTGCTGTAATTAAAGATGAGTAGGTGCTCAGGGACCTTAGGAAGAGCTTTGCTTGTTTGTCTTGTTGAATTGAAGGTGTAGTAGCTGTTACTAAATCTCTTAATCCCCTGGCTGAGTATGTGTGTGTTTTAACTAGGTCTTGTAAGGCACATCAAAATAAGGGGCTGGGACAAAAGCCTTTCCCTGTGGTTGAGCTGCTGCATTAGAACTGTAGTAAATTTGGGGTTGGAAGGAAAAGTCATTTGAGTAAGGAAGGAAAACTGATTGAGTGGCTTAAAATGGGTGATGAACCTCCCAGCATCACATTCCTAAAGACAATGTAAGGAAATATGGACAAGTTTTGATTATGGGGAGAAGAAACTAAATTCTTTGAAACTTAGGGCACTACTTTCAGTTTTCTTTTCTGTAATTATTTTCCAACTGAATTGTTGTGAGGGGACAGCCCAGAGGAAGGTCACACTCACACATACTGAAATGAAAATGGCTTCAGAAACAAATACAATATTTTGAAGTTGTTTTCAACAAAACCCTCGGTAATTCCCTTTGTCCACAGCACATAAGCAGTGTTCTCTTTAATGGACTTGCTTACTTCTGCATGTTTCTTTGGTCCAGAGATGAGTTGATATTACCAATAACTCGTTTGGTTTGCTTCATTTCAAAATATTTGGCTTTGGTTTTTGTTAGTGCTAAGCAAACCTGTGCACACAGAGCATAATGAATCCCTCAAATCATCAATATTTTTTAATGATCTTCCTGTTTCTGCATGGTGGTAGAACTTTAAAAATACACATTTGCTATCTTAAGGTACCTTTTGTATTTGGATTATTTAGATTATCAAGTGAATTTCAAAATTAATGGTGTAAAAAAAAAAGGTAGCTTTAAACATTCACTTAATGAAGTGAGGAGGGGGAAAGTTTCTTCAAGGAAGTATTTTTCTCTTGAAAGAAAGCTTATGACAAAAAGTGTGCCGAGTTTTAAAGCTAAGCCTAATGCTGTCTTACTGCTACTTTTTTTTCCAATGGACTTGCTGATTTTCCTGGACAAATGGAATTACCACTGCTCAGCTGCTGCTACCAGCATTTTATGTTGACACTTAATTTCGTAGGAGTTCTTATGTCATAAAACGAATCTTTCTGAAATCAAGCTGTGAGTCAGCTTTGTGGTGTGGAATAAGTGTGAATTTCAAGGTCTGATTTTACAGACTCGTGGATTTCAAGGTATATTGTGTGAGTCATCTCAACCCATTTTAATTTTTTAAATGTACTATAGAAACAAGACTTTGGGCTCTCTGTTTCTTCACAGACAGTGTATGATTTGTCCTTCTGATTTTTCTTCTGCTACTAAAGATTAAAGTGTTATTATTTGTATAGCTTGCAGCATTTCCTCCAAAATCTGAGCTATGAAATGATACAGGAAGAGAAACTCTGAGACTTGCCATAAGCTTTTTGTTACAGTACTCTTCTACAGATAACAGGAGAGTTTTTAGAAATATCTTGGTTGAATATAAGAAATACTTTATTTAGAATCTCTCATGTGCTTTGTTCTGTTAACTTTCTGTTTTCTCCCATTCTTCATGTTTTGAATGATCTGTTATTTTTCAAGTGCTCAGGTACCAAGAGGAGTCAGATTGCAAAATTATACTTGTTCTGTGCATGGATTAGCACCCACCCCCCAGAAAAACAAAAGCAACACTGCTGGTGCAAATTAAAGTATGTTCACTGAAGAGTATCCCTTCCTGTGCCCAGTTACTGGGGGGAAAGTGCAGCAAATTATTTATTAGTGCTTTGAAAATTATTGTTTAAACTGTGCGTTGTGGTGACGGTTTGACTGCTCCTCCTCTGTCATTATAGAAGTTGTAGATCTCAGCAGGTTAGACTGTTGTGTCACAAAACTTGGTTAAAAAAAAGGTGGTTCTGTTCATCCCTTCTCACAAATACTCTGAGCTCTTAATGGTGTCAGTAAACAGGGCATGTGTTAAGAGTGATGCTGGAGGAGGTCTTGTAATTGGTGTTTCAGGTGAAGGATGTGATGGACAAGTGCAGGAAAACCAGTCCCAGAGCAGAGCTCCTGCTTACTCTCTGCACCGGAGCTGTGTCCGTTTGCTGAAGTACCGAACTGCAGCTGCCGCATTTTTCAGTTCAAAGTTTTCTGCCTGTTGTAGTGGCTA
>NW_010423832.1:2413-21700 GCF_000710305.1 Buceros rhinoceros silvestris
TGTGTCCGTTTGCTAAATTCCCTACCTGCAGCTGCCGCATTTTTCAGTTCAAAGTTTTCTGCCTGTTGTAGTGGCTATTCTCATACATATGAATGACTTCCCCATCTCCCAGCCTACCTCATTACTTTGTGGTAAAAACTGCTGGTTGCAGTGTGATATGAAGAGCTTGTCCCTGTTGGCTTAATTAAACTTAATTAAACTTAATTAAAATGTGTCTGTGTGAGCTGACAGCGGCAGTAATGTTCAGAAGAGCTGTCAGCTGGGGGGGCCGATGGAGATCCTGCACCAGCTACCTGCTCTCTCCTCTGCTCCAGAAGAGAAGTTACTGTCCAATTCACATGCTGGAAAGTAGTTTTGCAGTTAAGGTTGGGATGTGTGGTCTTGGGTTTCTCAAGGAGTCCCTACCAAAGTGTGTTTTGAAGAATAAATCGCTGAAATGAGCCTTTCCTGGGGTTTTGGTTCCAGTGTTAGCTGTGAGCAGTGCCATCAGTCCAAAGACACCTCACCGCGATTCGGGTGTGATTGAAGAGCGATGGTTTGACTTCGGGGTGGTTGCTGGTGCTGAGTGGTGTGCAGGAATGTGGGAAGGATCTGTACAGGTGGTAGCCCTGGAGAAGATGTCTGGAACCATTCCTGAGCTCAGGCCTAAACTTGTGAGGCTGGCACTTGCAGAAGAGTGGAAGTGCCTTGTCCTTCCTCAACTGGAGATCTTAACTAGCCTATAAACTTTGCCAGGTTAATCTGCTCTTGAAGCAGAGCCATGTGCTGAGTGATGGCATGGTGGGGAAAAAAAAAAAGAGAGGAAATCCTATTATTGCTCCCAAATCCCTCTAGAAGTGCGTTGAGAAATGAAGTTTATGAATTTGCAGGTTCTGTGTTTGAGTTCAGCACGGTGCACAGAGTCTGTGGTTCTGCTGTGAGTGTCATGTGTGGCCTTCACCGTTGATAATGAACTGCCGTTAGAGATAAAAGGCACTTAATGGCCTCTGTGGCATGGTTGGCTTGACTTCTGCATTGCTTTCTGAGTAGATTAAAACTAGGACGTTATATGTCTTCTTTCTGCCTAGTGCTTTTGGCTTCAGCAAACTTGGAGAATGGAATGGAAAATCGGATGCAAATATCTGCTCACTGTTGTCATCCAAGTGTGTTTGTTTAGTCTCATGAGAACCACCTCGTGGTACCCAGTTTGAGATTTCAGTTCACCGTGTGACTTCCCATCTTTAAATGCTGTGTGTAAGCAGTACTAGGCACTCAAGGACACTTGTATGGGATGATCTTTTACTGCCAAACTACAGGATGACGTTTCTCTTTGTATCGTGTTGCCTTAACAGCACGGGCTGGGTTTGGAATGGTTCCTGAAGCAGCAGTAAAGTCCTCCTCTGCACAAGTTCCTGCTTTCCCTTGTCTGATTTTCTTGTTTCTCAGGAAGGTGCTGTGGGGCTGGTTTTTTGTGAGTGTTTTTTTGGCATATCAAACTTCTATATCGCATGAGTGTTCCTTCAAAGTAAATGCTATTACTGTTTTGTTTTTAATAGGTCCCTTGTGGTGGTCCACTTTTGGGCACCATGGGCTCCTCAGTGTGCTCAGATGAATGAGGTCATGGCAGCACTGGCAAAGGAGCACGTGCAGGTTGCGTTTGTGAAGGTAAGTCAGGCAGTTGAGCTTGCTTTAAACAGAGAAGAGCTGTTCTTAAAGTGTAAGTATTGCAAAACCTGGGTGAAATTGGTTTTGAAGCTCCTTTGTGTCTTCACTTGCCACTGGCAAAGGAGCACGTGCAGGTTGCGTTTGTGAAGGTAAGTCAGGCAGTTGAGCTTGCTTTAAACAGAGAAGAGCTGTTCTTAAAGTGTAAGTATTGCAAAACCTGGGTGAAATTGGTTTTGAAGCTCCTTTGTGTCTTCACTTGCAGATGCAAGTGGTTTAAAATAAAAAAAAAAGAAGTGGTATTGCTTAGCTAAATGGTATGGTGATGAGGGTTGGGAGTGACGCAGCAGCCAGCTCTCTGAGTGATTTCCTTTCATTTCCTACAGCCCTTAGGTTTTGTGTGGGTTTTTTTAATGCTTCCTCTCTCAGCTGACATTTCTCTCTGTAAATCAGAGGGACAGAACTATTTTAATGGGCGTATTTTATTACTTAGGGTTAACTTTTTAACAGTTTGAAAATTCAAGATGTTTAAATTTATATGGAGTTTCTGTAGCTCTTAGTAGGCCCAAGGAAGTTTGAAAACTCTTGGTTACCTCTTTATTATTCATATTTATGTGTTACTTATTTATAACCCTTATTCTGCTGTAATTTTAGTTTTTAAGAACAAGGTTCTGCAGTGATGGAAGTGCTGCAAAACAGAGAACAGCACTTCCTCCAGTATCACTATTACTGCTATCCTTGTTTGGAGAAAATAAGCTGCTGGGGGGAATTTTCTTGATGAGTTTCTTGGAGAGGGGCTCCTCAGGGGGAGTGTATTTGGTTATGGAGTTCTTTGTGGGATTTTGGGCTGTATTCCAGAATAGCCAGGGTCTGCCTTTTGATTGGCAAGGACCTGTTAGGTTATTGGATGGTTACAAATGCCTGACCAAGAGCAGGGCACTGCCGTGCAAACGCAAAACCATTACGCTCTAGATAGAGCAAAGTAATAATGAAATGAACTTCAAAATGTCAGGAGTCTTCCTAAATGCTGTTTCTCATTGTAGTTGTTGCATAGTGGAGTTGGTTACAATGAAATTGTCTCTATGTCCCGAAACAGTTAGAAACAATTTTTGTGTAAGGTTGTACTACTAAGAGCAACTTAATGAAATAGAAAATACATCTGTGGTGTGAATCTGACCAGAGTGGAACGTAAGTATCCAAGTAAGCAGGAAACTTTACTGGGACAGAAAATGAGTATTTTAGGTAGGAGTTGTTTAATCATCTGCCATTTGAAAGAGAATAGATAATTGGAACCTGTTTACAGCTTTCAGGGTGGAGCTTTAGTTTCTCAGTGCTCCTGCTGGAAAATCACAAATGTGAGTGAAATAACAGATATATTTCCTTGGCAAGTCACTACACAGTGTAATTCCGAGGTATGTGTTTGAATGCTGAATGAAATGAGAACCAATAATCTCAGCTGCCACTCAGTGCTGAGAAGCCTCATAGGAGTTAAAAATAAACGGAGGGGCCATCAATAGCTTTTGGAAGAAACACTCCTTTTTCCCCATCATTTGCAGAAGGCTGCAAGTGTCAGTCATGATGTACTGCCCCCTGAAATTAGTCAATAGAGCAAACAGCCAGAGTTGCTGTGGGCAGAAAATAAGCACTGTAATCATGACATAACTGGGGTCAGTGATTTATGGATTTCAATATAGCAGGAGCTGCATATGATTGAAAATTTACTAGGTCACTAGTGCACCAAAAATTTTATTGGCAGCCTGCGGGCGTCTTTAGAAAATGTGCAACAAAAGAAAAACCTTTGAACCTGTTTTGACACTGTACGTGCAGTGGATGACACGCCAGCCCAGCGAGTCTCATTTAAATGCAAATGTGTCACAAACTTCAACATCAAATCCTTTCTAAATGTATAAAACACCTAGAAGAACATTCTGGATGGGGTTGACATCCACAGTCAGACTTTAAAGAGGATTATGAAAATAATGTTTTCCTCTGTTTTTTGATTGGTTTTTTGATTTCTTTTTTTAGCTGGAAGCTGAAGCTGTGCCTGAAGTATCTGAGAAATATGAAATTAGTTCTGTTCCAACCTTCTTATTCTTTAAGGTAAGAGAAAGTGGATTTAAGAGAAATGGATTCCAGGTGGACTCTCAATATGTATATTGTTCTAATGCAGAACCTTCAGCACATTCTCAGAGAAGAAATATTTATGTAGTGAAACCTAAAAAAGTAGATTCCTTAGGTGCTTCGGGATTCTTACACAGTTTTTATTTTACTTGTCTTAACTTACATTGGGTTAAAAAATTTCAGTCGTGTTTCCTTATCTGGCTATAGTTTGACAACATGGCAAAAGCCAGGTAAATAATCTTCTAGCAGAAATGACAGGTCTGTCTGCTTGTTACAATAAGATTCAAAATACTTTCTTCAATAAATTCTTCTAACAGCGGACTTTCTACCATTAACAGTAGCCAGCCAATAGAACGGTGGGAGTCCTGGAACAAGTAACTGGTGAAAAGATCAATACACTAATCCACCCTGCATCTGGAAATCTGTACTTTATAGGGTGGGTTTGCTATTTGTTCTTACACAGTTTTTATTTTACTTGTCTTAACTTACATTGGGTTAAAAAATTTCAGTCGTGTTTCCTTATCTGGCTATAGTTTGACAACATGGCAAAAGCCAGGTAAATAATCTTCTAGCAGAAATGACAGGTCTGTCTGCTTGTTACAATAAGATTCAAAATACTTTCTTCAATAAATTCTTCTAACAGCGGACTTTCTACCATTAACAGTAGCCAGCCAATAGAACGGTGGGAGTCCTGGAACAAGTAACTGGTGAAAAGATCAATACACTAATCCACCCTGCATCTGGAAATCTGTACTTTATAGGGTGGGTTTGCTATTTGTTTTTATTACAGTACAAACTCTGAATTTAATCCTTTATCACCATGTGTTGGTTTCCTTAGAATTCCCAGAAAGTCGACAGATTAGACGGTGCGCATGCCCCCGAGCTGACCAAAAAAGTGCAGCGCCACGCGTCTAGCACTTCCCTTCCTGCTGTCTCCAGTGACAACGCGAGAGAAGATCTCAACGTACGTCTGAAGAAGCTCATCAACGCTGCCCCGTGCATGCTGTTCATGAAAGGGTCTCCCAAAGAGCCCCGCTGCGGTAAGGGTGGGCTGGGGCTCAGCTCAAGGGGACAGCAGTTGCTTTGGGCTCGTTGTCAGATTTACTTGGTTTAAGTTGCATGTGTTGGCAATGTCCAGTAGTCTGAGGAGAACGTTTCAAGGCATAACAAGAATTGACTGACATCTGGGGTCACTGGTGCCATTTGGAAAGAGAAAATAAACCCATCGCAGCTGGTAAAGGGGAAGACCAGTAGTGTGTGTCCCTGCTACAGAGGAAATGGCTTTTCTTAAACCTGGTTCTCTTACCACCAGCTCACTGTTCAGAGCGCTTGGTTCCTGGCGAACTGGAAGCGTTGGCCTGTGTGGAAAGCACAGGAACAAATGTGAAAAGACAAAATTTTAAGGTACTAGGGATCTGCAGTCCTTCTGCTCACACTCTCTCAAGAAGGTGCACTGCAGAGCTGATCTTGTCGGGTTTTGTGGTGATGCAGGGAGGTAGCACTGGTGTGGGGTGGGGATTGCTGGACCAGACAGCACTCTGGGCCGTGGTGGTGGCTCCCATGTGTTCCCGTGTCGCTCTGCGGGAACTGTTTTGGCAGTTAACACCACAACGTTCTCTAGGTCATCTCCTCTGAGTGTAGTCCTGGGCTGCTTCCCAAGGCCCAGATTCTGTCTTGGAAACACCTGTGTGTGAATGACAAGAGCATGCACAGGCTTGGAAGATTCCTCATAAATGTTTCTGTATCATGCAGGTGAATTAAATGTGTTTAAAACACTTTGAAGAGGGAACCAAGGACTTGTGAAACTATCTTTATGACCCCATTCTGATAGGGGCTTGGCAGGTGCAGCCCGGAGACAGAGCAGTGCTTCACCATGGCTTGAAGGGTTCAGTTAACCAGATCTCACCAGGGTTTTGAGGATTAAATCCAGTTGAGGATTTCAAGTGCAGACATCCCTGTGCAACTGCTGCTTGTGCCTTCTGCTGTAGTGTCCAGTAGCTTCCAAAAGAAACAGAGTGGAGAGCTGTGTAAAGGAAAAAGGGGTGAAATAGTATAAAAGGACTAAAAGAAAGTGTTTACGTATTCAGTCCACTTGTCTGAATATGGAGGATACAAGTTGTTGTCACCATGTGCTGTTAAAAGGGGGAAAGGGAAGGACGGTAGTGTGGATCACAATGATTCAGTGAAGTAGGAGTCCTGCAGTCTTAGGTTACATAACCATTAACTTCAGGTGATTTTGGGTCAGGACCAGTGCTGGACAAAGAGGGGAGCTGAGCAGAGCCATGGCAGTGGGGGAACTGCCCAGTGGGCCTGTCTGGGCTGAATTACAAGAGAAGCTGTGGACTAAGACTAGTGTGTAGGGGCAGGAAGGGAGGAGAGTCTGTCAAGCGCTTCAGGAGAAGCAGTGAAAGCTTGTCAACGTGTGTGTCAGGCTGGGTTGTGCCCTGGCACGCAGAGAGGGGTCTTGCAACTGGGGTCAGGCCGCTTCAGGTTGATGAGGCACTTGCTTACAGCTTGTGTGTGGCTTTTCCTACATCATCTGCTCTTTGTGCCTGAGCATACTTTCAGCTGCTCTGAAAATACTTGTGCGGCATTTTACAACCTGCTTTGGCAGACATTGCTGTAAAAGGCTCATGGAAACGGGAGGGAAGTGCAAGAACCTGTGGCAATTGTATGCGGCCTCTCCATAGGTTGTGTTATTTCAGTAGGTTCATTTGGACTGTGGTAGTATTTGTTTGTTTGCTTCATCATCGCTGTAATTTAGGGTGTTTTATTGGTGTAGAAGCTGGAGTGGTGTTTGTGATTGTCTCGATAACCACTTAAACCATTTTGTTAACAGTTTAATTGTTCCTTGTAATGCACGTATAGCACTGCTTCAGAAATGCAGCCTAAGCCTTTTGTTAGGAAACTAAAGCTGTTCTGGCACTTTATTCCTGAGCATAATGCTCCAGACTGCTACCATAACCCTTCAAAATGCAACACAACCAATCAATCTTTCTAGTTTGCATGTAATTGCCTACAGCTAAAATAAAGCTGTTTCCACCCCCTACCACCAGTTCCATACAGTAGAAATGAGTTAATATATTGGCGATGGAATAACCATCAGCAATCAGCCTTTAGCTGTTTACTAATGAACTCCCAGATGGATGAAGAATTTCAGAATCTGTGTTTTACTTCAGGCTGTACATGAACGTAGCACTTCAGTCGGAGGAAGGAAAGCAACTTTGGTGCCGTACACAGAAATACTGCTACGTCGTGTCTCGATTAATTGCAGATCATGAAAACTGCAGAAAGCTTTAGTAAATCCATATTTCAAAAACTAATAGGTGGTCTTGCAAGCTGCACTCAAAGGTTATTTTTCTATGGCACTTTGATTATTTTTCCCATTTCAAGCTGCTTTATGTTTTGTATTACTTTATTAAAGCCTTTAAGCATTGTTTCTTTTTTTTAATATTTGGGTAAAGGTTTCCATTTGTCTGTGCAGCAATTGTCGGGATTCTTTGAGGGAGCTGGTAGGATTGCAAGGGCATGTGAATCCAAACCAGAATGAGCGGGCAAAGGTAGAAAACACATGTTACTATCACACTGACTTATGGGCAGATTCTCATGGATCCCTTCTGCCAACCGTGTGATGGTGCTTTCTAGGAGGCTCCTGCTCCCTTAGGAGGGAGGTGCCTGCCAAAAACAGTGGCACATGTGGAAGTGCTTCAGGATAAAGAGCACGTGCTGGTTACAGAAGGGAGAAACTTTCCTTCTTGGGTTGGCCGCGTAATGAACTCAGAAAATCTGGATGTTTACATCATAATACTCAGTGCTTAATACACTGCTGGGAGAGTGCTGCCAGAGTAGGACACTACAAACATCCGTTATAAGGGCAAACAAAATGTGATATGGAAGTGTCCCCAGCGTGGTAGAATAATATGAACCACTTGTGAACAGAAAAAGTTAAGAAAAACAAAAAGAAATCTACCTTTTCCCATGAAGGAGGCAAGGACATGCTCTTACAGCGAAACTGTAGAAAACATAATAGAAGCTGAGTTTCTGAGCTAACCCAGTGGTGGGTTTAAATCCTGGTCCCAGCTTTGCATGTCAACTTCACCTGTGTCTGGTGTAGGGGAAGGTTGGCAGTAGTGGGAGGAAGTGATGTGCAGTTAGAGAAGTGAGAAGGTGGCCACTGAAGATGTCGTGGCCGTCATTGAGAAGCTTTTGTTCTTTGTGAGTGATGCTCAGTGAGGAGGAGCTGGAAAAGACTTTAACTTGGCTTCAGTTGTGTGTTGGAACAGGGGAGATGCTTATATGAAGGTTACTTGAAGTGTAGCTCTAAATAGAGAAGCACCAGCCTGAACAAGCTGTTTGTGTATTTTTGTTTTGTAATCCCAATAATAAGTAAGTTTTTTTTCTCATTTATAATATCTGAGGACATTGATAAAGCAACAACTATCACACTAGAGCTGCTGGGAACTCGCTGTCTGAAAGAATTGCCCTTCTGAAATGAAAAAGGTTTAGTAGAGACATGGGAACGCTTTGTTTAAAATCACATGTATTCCTCTTCTTGTGTTTGCAGGTTTCAGCAAGCAGATGGTGGAGATCCTGAATAAACATGGTATTTCCTTTAGCAGTTTCGATATTTTTTCTGATGAAGAAGTTCGTCAGGGGCTGAAAACATACTCTAATTGGCCGACGTACCCGCAGTTGTATGTAGCTGGGGAGCTTATAGGTGGACTCGATATTGTAAAGGTTAGAAACAGATAAATTCTTCATCTGGTTACTTGTCAGAAGCAAGTTTACATTTTACATCTGATTCTTCCCCCAATTTCCCCAGGAACTTGAGGCCTCTGGAGAACTGGATGCAGTCTGCCCGAAGGCACAGAAGCTGGAGGACAGGTGTGATGTCTCCTGTTATTTCGAGGGTCTCTGGATTTGAGGTTTCCTTTATGTTTGTTTCTGTAGAGGAACCTCCTGTATAAATTCCTGTTCTTTGACTTTCTCAGGAGTGTGATGATTTTTTTTTTCTTACTCATGCCCTTCAGTTCCGGTTTTCTTTCACCTTTGCAATGTGAATATATGCTGTGGTTGCTTCCTGAATCAGATGTAAAATCTAGGAACCAATTTGTCCTCCTTGAACCTTCCTGTTTGAAGTTTCGCTCTTGTTTGAAATTCTGCCATGCCCCAGGCAGTGAGCTGCAGCTATCTGACAGGTTGTACTCTTGGAGAAGCTGCCAGGGGATGTGGCTTTGTTTTTTTTGGATTTTATGTGACTAGTGCCATTAAGACATGCAGAGGGGATCTGCTTTACCAGGAAGGTGGCCTGTTCCTTGAAGGCAAATGCATTAGCATAGCTTCCCTCTTGCTGTCCGAGGGTGCTACCAGCAAGTTTATGCTCCAGGTGTGACGAGATCTGGTTCTTTTGCCTTCTCATCACGGTGGAGAAATAATTTAATGCAAGTCATTTTGCTGTGATGGTAAAGTGCACTTAGAGCTCTGTGTTCCTTAATTCCGTTAAAATTGGTGCTGTGCCTGAGGTTTGCCATTAGGTGCTCTGGTAGGGAAACTTGTCAGTGGTTTTGTCAAGACCACAAAACCCAATCGCTACTTTTTGCATTTGAGATTAAATTGAGTAAAGATGAGATTGCCTCAGTATGGCCTTTTAATTCCTTTAGTCTGTTCCTTTTTACAAACTTGCATAAGCTGGAGCTTTATTAAACTTACGCAGTTTTTTCTTTGCTTATTGTTTTTTGGGGAAAGAAGGTAATAGGAAACGCCCTCTGCTTACCTGATGTGAGTTAATAGATTAAAATTGTTGGCGTAGCAAAATGTCTCCCTAAAGCTCCTGCAGCAGCATCTCCTTCACAGTTCACAGTCCTATTCAGTTCTTACTAATTCTGCCAAATGTTGATGTCAAAGTGGCCTGAAAGAAAACTGGCTAAAAGTCCACCAGAGAAGTCACAAGGAGCTTCTTGTTGCCCAGTTTTTTCCTCACCTTTCACTAGGTGCTGGTTTCTTGGGTTAACCTGTGACATTTAGCTGAGATCTCTCTTCTGTTTTCTGGTGACAACTGGGAAGTTTTATCCAGACCACAGATGAGTTTTTCTACATAGCTAAGCTCATACTTGTGAGCCCTTCCACATGGTGTTCATTCTGTCAGTCACTTGTAAGAAAAACCCTGTGAGGTAGGTAGTTGGACATGTTAAGGCTTAATAAAATGAAGGAATATCGGTAGTAGAATCTATTTAGTGCTAAATTATGTTCCTTTACTCAGTGTTTGATCTCTTACCATCAACCAGTGGTGTCATCTTCACTTGAAAATACCTTCAAAAGTGGACCTGGAGATGAGCTTGGTTTCACCAAACAGCTCTGGCAGCTGGGGAAGGAGCTTGGATTGCTGTAGCTGTTAGTTTTACTGTTGCTTTTTACCCTAGGGACAACCTGGTGGGAAAAATACTTCTGAAGCTTACATGTGGAAAACCTGTAGGTCACTACATACGGACATTGCCTTTAAAATATCCTCAGGTGATGTTTCTCCTTCACCTTGCTGCTGCTTGGTACTTTGAGGTTAATCTAGAAAAGTAAATCGTTGCTCTAAAAGTAGCAG
This sequence comes from Buceros rhinoceros silvestris, assembly GCF_000710305.1. Lineage (NCBI taxonomy): Eukaryota > Metazoa > Chordata > Aves > Bucerotiformes > Bucerotidae > Buceros > Buceros rhinoceros. Next base: position 12,768 of record NW_010423832.1, read on the forward strand.
GATGGTTCAGATTCATCCAGCAGAATTACCGTGAGCGACTGAAGTCAATAGAGTGGTGTGTAATAATGCTTTAACTACATTTGGTAAAGCCGCCTGGTGTTGTCTTCCCACTTCTGTTTTCCTGTCGAAACAAAGCTTGGGGTAATAACCGACCTGGTTTAGTTTAATGTCTGTCTTTTTATCTCTTCTATAGGCTTAAACTCTTAATAAACAAAGCTCCTGTGATGCTTTTTATGAAGGGAAGCAAACAGGTAAGATGAAGTGTTGCAGACTATATTATTTAAACATTTTTTTAACCAGTGACAATTATCTTTTTTTCTTACTTGATGAAAATCAGTGGTGCTGGCAAGTTAGTTATTTGCCTTGTTATTTGGTGCTTCTGTAAGCTGTGGAAGAGCTGTCCCTGCTTTGCCTGATGGATGCATGTGGCTGAAATGTTGATGCTGTGTTCCAGGGCAGTCAGGGAATTTGCTACCCTGTGGTGATGCCTGTGGGTTGATCTCCAGCTCAGGACTGAATGGAAGAACGGTGCTTGTCCTTTTGGTCTTCCTTACTGATTGTCTTTGTAGATCCTGGCTTCTGATCACTGTCCTGAGTGCATGTCCTGCCTTGAGGCAGATGCTGTGAGTGCAGCCCAGCACTTTCTCCCTGGACCCATGTTTCTGGAAACTTCCCTCTGTTGTCCTCATAGGATTGGGTGTTGCAGACTTTGGAACTCCCTGACTGTATTATGTTTTCACAACTGCACTTAAAAAAGGCTGCTAGAGGCTGAAGTCTGATGCCATGTACCAGAACGGATCTGCTCTGTTTCTCATGAGCATGGAATGGTCTGCACCTGGTGCCTTCAAGCTGCGCTTTCTATCTTGCTCACCGAAACAAAGGTGGTGGCTGCAGACAGGCACCTGCTAACAGTCAGGGTCAAATCACAGCAGCTCAGGAGGGCAGTGTGCTGCTTTGGGTTGCAGAACTCAAAGTCACCAGGGTATAAACTGTTCCATTTTGCACAGCAAGCCACGGCAGTTCTGTCAGAATGACTCAACCAGCCTCGAGCGGGGATGTTCTGCTGGAGCAGTGTCCCTGCAGTAGCTGCAGTTACAGCAGATCCTCAACGAGTATTACTGGCTCTTTTACTCGACTATTTCATAGCCACTGGCACCCTGTGTGTTATGTGACTCACTGATGAGCGGTGATGAGCTCATTGGTCTGGAGGGTGCCCTGCATCGTCCTGCTGTCACTATGGAGAGACACAGACGATCCTTTCACTTGTTAATTTGGGAGTTGCTGTACATGCTGCCTGTTTATCAGCTGTCCATAGGTTGCTGCTCTCTCCAGAATGGTAAGTAAAGGGTAGCGGATTCTCCAAATAAACCATGGCTGTTTTACAGCTGCGTATGAGACATTTTTATACCCATCCTACCGTAGCTTTGGCTTTTTGATTGTTCAAAAAATACCAGTTTTCAAGACAGTATTGCCAAACCTGGAGAGCAGATTCACCGTGTGTCGTTTCACACCACGCATTAAATTTTCTCAATGCTTCCATTGGTTTTAGCAGAGACTATAAAGGAGACATTCAGTACCGTTTAAAGCAAAGAGTGTCAAGGAGGAGAAAGGGATTGGCAGTAAATTGGTCATAGTCTCAGTGTAATTTGAGGACCGGGGGTGTTGTGGGTTAAACAGCAGGTCGATGTTTTAACATGTCCGTTTTGCATTCTAGGTGGCAAAATGCGGATTCAGCAAGCAAATCATAGAGATCATAAATAGCACTGGGTAAGTAAGCAGGGTTTCCGTTCAGTTTGGGAAGCCAGTTCTGTTTAACAACTACATTTTATAAATGGAGAGTTTGGATTGTAGGAGTGGAAGACTTGCCCAAAGTCTTATTTTCTTTGTTCAGGAGTATTTTGAAGTATCTTTATGTGAAAGTCCTGGTGTAAATCACTGCTACCCCCATTTGATACTGGGTCGAATGTGGTGTGTCAGTTATTGTGCTGCTTTAACTGCACTATGTCGTGATTGTCTGCTGGGATTGAGGAGTTTATGGCAACAGTGAATTTTTTTTTGCTATGATTGTTGACATGAAAGAAATCCTTCCCCTTTGATAAGCAAGTCATCTTAGAGAGGTCCTGCTTGATCTGTTCCCTTAATCTGGGAGCCTCTCATGTTCCCTAGACTCAGTTTTCCTCTTCAAAGCAGCTCCTTTGCAGTGAGGGAGATGAGTATCGTCTTCCTTTGAACAAACGCCTGTTTTGTTTGTACTGCTAGTTAGACGTGAGGCAGTTGGCCTGATTACTAGATGTTAGAATGGGCTTTGTGAGATAGCAGATAATGATATATCAATATCCAGCTTGGAAATAAGTAGCAGGTACTCAAATCCTTGTTCTTGTCACTGGTCCCAGTCCACTTGGAGGGATCTACATCCCCAAACTCGTACAGGGCAGGAGCGGAACTCACATGTCCACAGGCATCTCAATTACAGACAGTGTGTGCAGATGGTGAAAGAGCTGCAGCTCGTCGATTCCTTAATGAAAACCTCCAAAGTATAAGTCTGTGTCTTTTATTTTTGACCTAATGGTGGATGGAATTACTTTGAACACGTATTGGCCAATTAGAGCCTAAGCTACAGGGCTTAATTTTCCAGCGCCCTCTGCTCTATCTGTGCATTATAAGGAGTTTCTCTGTGAAACTGGACGTTTTTTACATTACAGTCCTTGATGCGGAAGTTGACTGACTTGCTCCTACTACCCATCGCTTGTGAGTGATTTGGAAGCCAGTTTGTAAATGTCCCCAGTTGGAGCTTTTGAGGGTCTTGCATTACAAAACTCCACAGTAGATGATTGTCTTTTGTTTTTTTCTAGAGTTGATTATGAGACATTCGATATACTGGAAGATGAAGAGGTAATTAAGCTTCTCCCTCACTGGGGATTTCATCGTTGCTTTTACTAAAGTCAAAGTTTACATGTAAGATTATTTTTCCTAGGTACGGCAAGGATTAAAAACCTATTCAAACTGGCCAACGTATCCTCAGTTGTATGTGAAAGGTGAACTTGTTGGAGGGCTGGACATTGTTAAGGTATGGCTGGCAGAATCTTATGTGAGATGTATTGAGCACTGGTGAGGTCGCATTTCGAATCCTGGGCTCAGTTTTGGCCCCTCACTCCAAGAAGGACATTGAGGGGCTCGAGTGTGTCCAGAGAAGGGTAACGAAGCTGGTGCAGGGGCTGGAGCACAAGAGCGCTGAGGAGCGGCTGAGGGACCTGGGGGGGTTGAGCCTGGAGAAAAGGAGGCTTGGGGGAGGCCTTCTCTCTCTCAACAACTTCCTGACAGGAGGTTGGAGCTAAGGGGGATGTCAGTCTCTTCTTCCCAGGAACAAGCAACAGGACAAAAGGAAGCAGCCTCAAGTTGGGCCAGGTGAGCTTGATGTTGGCTTTGAGGAACAATTTCTTCCCCGTTGGGGTTGTCCAGGCCTGGCGCAGGCTGTCCAGGGCAGTGGTGGAGTCCCCGTTGCTGGGGGGGTTTCTCAGCCGTGTTGAGGTGGTGCTGAGGGACAGGGGGCAGTGGGGACCTGGCAGTGCTGGGGGAACGGTTGGACTCGATGAGCTGAAAGGTCTTTTCCAACCTAAACCATTCTGTGATTCTATGTAAACTAACTGTTTGATAAAAACCAGAGAACTGTTTTCTGCTGGTAGCACACAGAACTGGCCTTTGGTCTTGGAAGCAAATGACTTGGTGCTTTTGCTGGGGCTTCTGTCAGCTCTGCGTACAGTTGAAAGGGCCTCAATCTCTGGCATTCTCATATGCCAAGATAGAGCAGAGAAATGTCTTTTCATGGCAGCAGTCAGTTACTGTTACTGCAACGACCATTTTTACCCCGCAGATGCATTTTTACAGGTTTCTCTTCCTAGTTTTACTTCTGACATTGATTTTTTTTTTTTTTTTTTCCACTGAGGTGGGTGAGATGCGTTTTCCCAGCAAACAGGCTCATTCCTGGGGAAAGTCATGGTTAGTGGTGTCGTTTGAGCAGAGCCTGGAGCACCAACAAGAGACCTGCATCTCTGGCTGTGTTTTTGGTTTCTGTACAGAGCAGGCAGTGTGCTAAACGCTCCTGAGCCTGCTTGTGTCCGAATGGTTTATAGCCAATTCCTCAGGCATCGAAACTCTTTGGAAGAGACAACCAGTACTTCTCATTTAGTTCTAAAATACTGGGTTTCCTTAAATTATATAGATGAATTTTATTTATTTAACAACTGTGTGAGCAGTTTGAGTGATCAGTGACTGCAGTCTGGAGACACCACACAGCACTTCTCTGGCTGCTACTGAAATGTGATTTATCTGTTTGCACTGTTGGACTCCTTTGGGTTCACACTAACTCGTATGGGTGGATGAATGTGGTTACTGTTATTCCATAATATGTAAGAAAATTGAGGCGGTTGTTTCTTTTGAGATGTGAGAAAAGACTATACATTCCCCAGCATGGTATTTTAAAACTATTTCCTGGTGCTGTCTAGCTCTGGAGTAAGTGAACAGCCTGGTAATCTGAATTCAAAGCATCAAGACAACGTGGGCAAGTCCCTCTTAGTCAGAAGAGACAAATCTCTTACCCTCTCGTTTGTTTTAACCTGTGGCGGTGACAAAATCTATCAATGGATGGTTGTGATTCCATTTTCTGGGAGGTGTTTGGGATGCTCTAAAATGTTGTGTATGCTGAAAATAGGTCTTATCTAGGAGGAAATCCCAGGGTGGAGTCAGTAACGACCTGTTCTCTCGAAGGGGTGTCTGCTCGCTAAATAATGCTCCTCTCTGACTGAACAGACACAAACCAGAATTGAAACTCCTTATGATGTTCAGTCTCTTGGTCGAGGGGGACCTCTAGTGGGTCCCTCCATAGTGCATCCCCTTCACAGCCAGGGAATGGATCTCCTCACCACTAAACCGCCCCTGCTGAAACCTCGTTAGCATAATCACTGAGTGTTCATCGGGAATAACTGCTGTCTGTATTCCTTCACAGGAACTGCAGGAAAGCGGTGAGCTGCTGCCTATTCTGAAGGGAGAGAATTAGTGGGAAAGGACATCAATGGGAACTGAAATCGGTTGAACAATCATTCGTTTATTGATTATATTGGAGCTATCTACATCTCAGCCCTGCGGAACCCATTGGGAGAGCATGAAGACAGCTCGTGTGCTCGGTTGTCACAAGACATGTTACCTGCGTTTCCACTGAAGATAGAAAAGTGTCAAGATCTGTAATTAAAATACCATGCTAAAGAACTTCTGGGCTTTGTTGTTGCACTCTTTCTGTGTTCTCATTGCATCTGGGTGTTTAAGAATGGAGCAGTGACACCTCTATCCCTTGCTGTCCCGTGCAGGACTAAAGTGTGTCTTTTAGGGGGGGAGAGGGGGCTCAGCTCTCGTTAGGAGGATATTCAGTGCTGTCGAGTGTAGTAATATTCTGTCCCTCTTAATAATTGTTTTCATGTCTAGTGAGTGAGAAAAACACTATCGAAACTTTAACCCAGTGCACCATTGGGAAGCTGTTAATGAGTTTGGCTGTAAATGATGCATCTTCATTATCCAAGTAGGTAAGTAATTGTTCAGATGTTCGACCTTGTTTGAATGTGGCTCTTTGGGTGTGTTAAACTCCGGTGGAAATGAGCGAGTAAACACTGTGAATAGGCCAGTCTTCACTTGTATCTTCAGTGCTCATTCTGTTAGCTGGAAAGGTTTACTTTGAGCTCCGGCTTTGGCAATTTAAATCATCAAATATATGAATCCTTCACCTCAGTGTCTGAAACACTGACATATTTCTGATCAGTGAAGCGCTGGTGAGCAGGACTGTGCTCGAACATACTGTTCTAGGCAGATCCTCGGAGGAGTTGCTCCTGTGTGAGAAGGGTCAGAAGCAGCCACGAGTTCTTCAGAATGTGCCTGGGAGAAGATGGTGAGTTGGGTGGTGTGAGGTTTTAGGCAGCAGCGGAGAAGTTAAGCTTTGAAAGCAAATTGGAGCTTTGTTGCTTAAGTTCTAAGGATTGTCTAAATACACTGGAAGCTAAAGTAAGACCCTTACTGGGCTTAATTCCAAACTGGTGACGGCTGACTGCGGAGAAGGTGCTTGTGTGTGTTACAGAATTCTCAGTGACTGACATTTAATTCGGTCCAAGTGTTTTCTAGGAATAATTTCAGCCATTACTATCAAATACCGTATGTTAGAACTTTAAAACCAATTTTAATCGCTATAAAAAAATCTTGTCCTTCTCACAAAAACAAGCCTTCATTAATCTCTCAAAGTGAATTGCAAATGCATCCGGGCAGTTGTCAGTAGTAATCAAAACCTACCTCCTTAAAAACCAAATTATACCAAAAAGTAACATCCCTGTGGTCAAATTAGGAGTTAAAGCTTTAATTACAAAACTAAGTGGAGAAAGCTGTTTCTTCTGCAATAGTTTTCCTTCAAAAATTGGTGGAATTTAAATCCTCAAGGTTTAGAGAGCCCTGCTGATGTATTTCTAGATGTGTGACGCCACCAGTGAGTAACGGTTGTTTTGCTGACAATTTCTATTTTATATTCCATATACTCCCCTACCGTTCTTAGACCAGTGCAGAGTTTCTTGAAGTGAAACTCTGGCACTGCTGCTTGTGTTTGATGATTGTCCTCTTAACTTTTCACAGTGCTCAACTGGGGGTCTCCAGCTTTGGTCATTAGCAACATTTGATCTATTTAGTACTTGTTCCTGTGTCAGAATTCAGTGTAAAGCCACCCTGTGGAAGAAGGACAGAGCCAGGCTTTCTGGAAAGCAGCACTTTGAGAAGAAGGGTGTGTGAGGAGCGTGGCTCTGACCCCTTCTGCTGCTGGGTGGGAGCAGGTCTGGGGTGCTTGGGGGGTGCCCAGGGTATGGGGAGACCCCTCCAGAGTGGGGTGTTTAACGTGGAACCGGAACATCAATGAAGCGGTTTAACGGTGCGAATGGGGCATCACGTCTGAATTTCATGCTGGTGCTGGTAAGACATGTTTAAAAGTGTCATTTTTGTCCCTACGTGGCATAGGGACACCCAGCACTGTGTGATTCAGGACTTCGTACCCAACCTGGACATGGTTTTTACCGAGTGTGGTCTGTTTTCTGTGAGATCCTGCAGAGTTGTTCTCTCTGTTTTGCCTTGGCGAAAGGGAGGAGTGTGAGTAGAGGCTGCTGCTCGTGGCAGGAGAGCGAGGGCTGTGCCAGCTCAGCGAGAGCTGCAGCTCCAGAAAACACTCAAACAATTCCAGCCCTGTGGCCGAAAGGATGTTGTGGTGCTCCTCTCTGTCCCTCCTCTTACCCACTGGCAGGAAAGTGCTGGCTGAGTTCCTGAGCTGGTTTTCTGTCAGTGAGAAGGATTTGGGCAATGCAGTTCGATGGTGTTCCCAGCCTCTGCCACTGAAGGCAGGGAGGCCTGCACCAGGAGACAGTCAAGGAAAACTGCCTGTGGTGCACCAAAGATGACGGCGTGTCAGAGCCACAGGCCTCCAGGTGATGAGGTAAGCAAGGGCTTGAGCATTTTCTATGGCTGCTTTTTACTGGTGGAGAAGTATTTAACTATTGGGGTACAATTAACAATGTAAGTTATATTCTGCTTTCTTGTATTTTTTTCTTTAGCTTTCAGGTAGGGCACTGTTTCATGGGAAGGCATCGGGAAGATGCATTATCTGTTTTCACAGTGCTGAGGCAGGGGTGGAGGGGAGCAGGGACTTTTTTTTCTTCAAGTCATATAGTTCCAGACAGCTGCTTTGGCTGAGGCTATTGAGCTCTCTTCAAAGCACGGTCTGTCAACATGGGGTTCAGGAGCCTGGTAACACTTTGAAACTGAAAGAGGAGATTCAGACTAGGGAGCAGGAACAAACTGTTTCTGCTGAGGGTGATGAGACCCTGGCCCAGGTTGCCCAGAGAGGTGGGAGAAGCCTCATCCCTGGCACCATCCCAGGTCAGGTTGGACCTTGGGGTTCTCAGCCCCCTGCTCTGGGTGCAGATGTCCCTGCTCCCTGCAGGGGGTTGGACGGGAGGAGCTTTAAGGTCCCTTCTAACTCCAACCATTCTGCTATTTTTCTCAGTAGTCAAGAGTTACTTCAAACAGAATCTCCAGAAGCAGCTGCAATGCTGGTTTTGTGACCTCATGGAGGGTCACCTTCAGTCAGCGCATTTTGCAGCATAATCACCTGGAGATGGATAGTTAAAATGAGTAAAACCGTGAATAGTTAAGTGTAATTCAGACACCGATGTGCTTCCACTGCGCTCCAGAAGGGGAGTGTGTTGGTGAAACCCTGTTAAAAAGGTGAATCTTTATATGTCAATAGGAAGGCCAAGCAGCTGGGTCACTATATTGAAATTCACTATATTGAAATACACAGACTTTGGGGAGGAAAAACAACCACCCCGAAGGTGTTCTCCTGCGGCTGCCCAGGCGGTGGTGGTGATGGGCTCCTGAGATACAGCTTGAGGGCACTTTTGGTCCAGGAGCTGGGCTGCTCGAGATGCAGGGGTTTGGTAGCACAAAATGAGACGGTCTGGTTGGGCTGCCAGGACTACAGTGAGTGCTTCGGGATGTTGCCGTGTGGGGTTTTTGAGGTTTAAAGCTAAACCCGCAGGTTGCTGTTTGCAAAGGCACATTGAGACGCTTTGGCTTTCTTTAAGCTTGTGTTGTATAAAAGAAAACTGCCCATGGTTACAGGTAAATCCCCAGACAGGCTGTTCTCAGGGAGTGCTGCACCGTGCCCCCTTCACTTTGGAAATAAAGATGTGGGTGATTAATCACAGAATCATTTTAGTTGGAAAAGATCTGTAAGCTCGTTGAGTCCAGCCGTTCCCCCAGCACTGCCAGGTCCCCACTGACTCCTGTCCCTCAGCACCACCTCGACACGGCTGCGAAACGCCTCCAGGGATGGGGACTCCACCACTCACCTAGGCAGCCTA
>NW_010423832.1:21764-47867 GCF_000710305.1 Buceros rhinoceros silvestris
GCAGCACCTCCACACAGCTGGGAAACCCCTCCAGGGATGGGGGCTCCACCAGTGCCCTGGGCAGCCAGGGCTTCACAGCCCCAACAGGGAAGAAATTGTTCCTCAGGGCCAACCTCAGCCTCGCTGGCCCAACTTGAGGCTGTTTCCTCTTGTCCTGTTGCTTCTTTCTGGGGAGAAGAGACCAGCCCCCACCTTGCTCCAATCTCGTGTTGGGGAGTTGTTGAGAACGAGAAGGTCTCCCCTGAACCTCCTTTTCTGCAGGCTGAACCCTGCCAGATCCTCAGCTGCTCCTCAGCGCACTTGTGCGCCAGACCTTAATGTCATGGTCCTGGTTTGAGCTTTCTGGGGAGAAGAGACCAGCCCCCACCTTGCTCCAATCTCGTGTTGGGGAGTTGTTGAGAACGAGAAGGTCTCCCCTGAACCTCCTTTTCTGCAGGCTGAACCCTGCCAGATCCTCAGCTGCTCCTCAGCGCACTTGTGCGCCAGACCTTAATGTCATGGTCCTGGTTTGAGGGGTGGTGGCAGACAAAGCAGTGATGTGCGGTGGGGTGTGGAGGGATGCAAGTCCGGAAAACTGGGGACAAGGGGGGCAGAGAGAACATCTGCAGGGCTCGGGCAGACAGCCGAGGGTGCCAGGGAGCAGATATGGTGGAACCTGAGGTGGGGAGTGAAACCAGGGGCCAACAAGGCTTTCACGCACCGTGGAAGATTCAGTGGAATTGGGAATCCTAACACTTGGCTCACCAAAGCTGCAATGAAGACCGAAACTCTTCAACAAGCCACGGGGGGTTCAGGTTCCTGGCAGAGTGTGTCTGGCGTTTCTGCCTGCTCAGAGCCTGAGATAATCCATCAGCTGAGCTGGCTTAACCCCAGACCGGGGCTCTGGTGCTACCAGTCTGCCTGCCCAGCACCGTGCTCCCACAACTGGGTGTATACGGACACCTGTTGTACTCAAAACCACCGCCTGTTCCAGCACAGCCTTGATGGCAGCGGAATTAATGTTGATACCTGTGAATCAGGATGGACCATCTGGGCCTCGGCAGGTTCAGCTCGGACTGGAGATGCTGTGTTGCATTTCCCCCACAGTGTGATTTCCAGGTTCCAGATACAACAGCTGCTGTTTGCTGGCTCTGGATGGAGACTTGTGATGCTGAACACCCTGCAGCCCCAGGCCGAGGGGACAACCCCTGGTACATGCTGAGAGAGAGCAGCCGCAGCAAGGCTGTGCTGCCAAAACGGGGTGAAAAGCCCATTCCTGGCACCGTTCCCACTTGGTCTAAAACTTTAGCTCCTTTCTCGTTATTGTACTATTAGAAGTGCGTGTTTGTACGTGGGAGGGCTGTAGAGCTCTGCGCAGTAAAGTCCTCTCCTTGTTCTTGCTCTTCAGCTGAGCAAGAGCGAGCCTGGGAAAGCACGGGCAGGAAAGGCCACTTACTTCCCTTGGACAACTTAAAAACCTACAGCAATTATTATCAGCTTGACTTTTCGCCCCTCTCCTCCTTTTCCCGAGCGAGGATAATCTGTGCGTGTAACACTAGATGGAGCCTTCTGTGCGCTGGAGGAGCGGAGGAGCTGGCGGAGCTCCGAGCAGCTGCCTTCACTTCCAGCAGCGGCTGGTGAAAGGTGTTCCTGCAAATCACGGGAAAAAGAGGATGGGAAATTCCTTCTTACACCTACAGAGGGCACAAATCGCGTGGCGTTTCCTTTTGCAAGGGAAATACCTCAGAACTAAGAACTAGAGTGGCTGTAGCATTACAGAGTGTGTCCACATCACTTTTGAAGTAGTTTTTGAAGTGTCTGTAGAGGGAGGGTGGTTTGTGGCTTCGAGAACATGTGCCCACATCTAGATACACCTAGAATTGTTTCTGCCCTTTGGGTGTGTGGCTCTCCACAGCCATTTGCAGCTCTTTTTCTTAGAGCAATTGTTCAGAATATGATGGGTTTTAACACTTTATAAGAAGCTGATTATTTCCAATGCCAGCTTTGGTGGTGGTGCTCCAGTGCTCTGGCTGCTGCTCTTCCGGAGTGAGGTGACAGTTGGGGAGCTCTTTCCAATGTTGTTCTTCCCTGAAGCAGAGTGGCGTCAGCATTCCGGGCACATACGCACCCTCTCCGAGAGCACCCAGGAACGGAGAGTACAGAGCCCTGGTTTCCAAGAAGACGAAATTGCTACATCATTGTGAAACGAACTGTGTCAGCTTAATTAGTCTTTGCAAATTTTAGATGGCGTATAAACAACTAGTACATCTTGCTGTTATCCAGAGTGATTACAGGATGCTGAGAAAGTGCAGATATAAACCAAATAGTGTGCAGATTACACAGGTTTGTGCCATGGATGGTAACCGAAGGAGATCTTGGAGAAGACTCGCAGAGGTGTTCCCGGTGCCTCTGAACCAGAAGGTTGCCAACAATATTCAGACCTTGCAGCAAGGGATCTGTGACGGGTTCATGACCTGGTTCTGCAGGTATTTATGCCCACTGCTTTAATTTTGTGCTCAGCTGAACGGTTCCCAGTGAATTTACTAGAATCACTTCATTATTGGCTCTTAGTGGAAAAACAGAAAGATAATTAAGTCTCTCATACTCCTACACGCAAGGACATACTTCTAGAAGTCTGCTGTTTAAGTAAATAGGCATCTGCTCCTTAGTTGTTCAGAAAAAGAAAAAAAAATGGACAAATTTAGGATTAAAGATCTTTCCTACCTTCACATGCTTTGCTCACGCACTGTGTGGGACAGGAGTTGAATTGCAATTACTGCCGCGAGGGACGGAACACGAGAGGCTGCCGCTGCCTGTCCGATCAGTCTGTGAGATGGGCTGACAGCCCCTTTTCAGCGAGAAATAATCACGGTAATCCCTGACTCTGTAAGCTTTTGGTTGGTGGATTCGATCTAATTAATGTGAATAAGCTGAAAACAACCGCAAAACCATCCGTGGTGTAATGTTTTTGCCTCCTAAATTGAGGTGCCAACGGGATGTTGAAGTGTCAGAGAATTGCTGTAACTCTGAACAGTGACGTTGCTTCTGGCTGAGCCTGCGCCTGTCTGTGTTGCACAGTACAAGTCATCAGCCCCTTACACTGAGTAGCTTTCCCCACATTTCCGGGTGACCTTGGCTTTCAGGTGCTGCTCAGCCTTTGTCAGAGGCCTTTTAAAAGATTCTTACACCCAACTGAGAAAGTCACCCGTTGAAGATGACGTTCACCCTCTTCCCCCAACTGCTCTCGCTCAGCTCCAGCTGTGTGTCAGTGTGCTGGGTGGTGAAGGAAAGACCTGTTAGGTCTGGCTCAGAAAACGTGCTCTATCTTTGTTAAACCTGTGATGGTGCTGGTGGGGGGTGGATGATGGAAACGCTGCTGTCTCCATCCTGGTGCTGATAATGCTTCGATGCTCTGCGTGGGAAGTGGTCCTTGTGCTGATGCTTGGCAGTTCTCAGCTGGGGCCGCAGCGAGAGGGGTTTAAGCCATCTACGAGCTGCAGCAGGGGTGTTCCTGGTGGTCTCTCAGTCTGCCCTTTTGGGGACCTTCGCTTGCAATGGCTCATCGTGGGGGGACTGAGCTGCCAGCCCAAGGCAGCGCTGAGTTGGCACAGGCCACTTGCTGTCACTTTGGGTCACTTCAGCGTGAGCTGCCCAGCTTTCAACTCCCGTCTGCGTTTGGGTGTCTGACTCCTTTCTCTAGGCACCTTCTTCCTAGCGTGTCTCTCTTCCGTATCTGCGATGACGCAGTTTTGTTCCTCCTGTGCGTACTGAGGTGCTCCGTTAATACTCTGAAGGTGACTATGGCAGTGTTTTAATAACAACAGGTCATGGGTCTGGCCACACACACACATAATTTTTTGTAATGTTTCTTTCTCAGGAATGAAGATTTACTGAGGATGAACTGGCCTCCTCTGCCCCAACACCAAAGAGGCTCTTGCTACACATTCCCTCCCTGGATGTGTAGTGTGGCTGCTGCACTAGTTTCTTGCTCACTGGTTTCTTGGGATAATTTTGTCGCACTATTTGTTCCTGGGAGGTGGTTTCTTCCTGTGATCTAAGGCTTGGTGAGCAGCAGTGGATCTCGGATCCGCATACACTGTTTCATCATCAAATGTTCCTTGCACTTTGTGCCTGTGAGTAACGTTCTGGATTTATTTAACCACTAACGCAGGTAAAGGAGAGCATGCTGTGAGCTCGATGTGCTGAAATGTAGGTCATTTCCAAGGACACCTTTTGGATATGCTGTGAGATGCCTGTGGAGACCAGAGAGCACCGAGAGGGCCAAAAGGTGAGAGAGGTGTGGAAGGGATGATGGTCTATTCTGTGATACTTCAAGACAGATTTGTTTCTGCTAGCTTTATGCTGTCATCTCATTAAAAAAATTTTAATGCTAATAGGCTGGGTAGATGTTTTGCATAATTCTTTTTGTGCCTCTGGAATTTTTCTTTACACTGTCCATGTTGATTGTTCCTGGACCTTAGCAGATATGTGGAATTATACCTGACAGAGTATTCAGTGAGTTCTCGCTTTTCTTGGGTGCTTACATCCTTCTGGCAATACCAGGTGCTGAGATGTCTCTTTGTCTCCTCAGCGCTGCGTTTGGGGTGCAGAGCCCATGTTGCTCGGTGGGTTTTGTGCACTGGTGGTTGCTCCTTCTCCTTGCGACTGACCTAAGCCAGTTCTGTCGGGTGCTCTTCCCGCCGTGCTGTTCACCACCTCTTGTAGCTGTTAATGAATATATTGAAAAACACCAGCCCAAAGACTGATCCCTGGGTCACTACACTATTAACCTTCCTTCAGGCTGCGAATTGGCCATTTATTTCTATTCTCTTTCCTATCTCTTAACTTGTTTTAATCCATGACAAGACTTTATCGTTCACCAGTGCTAACTGTGTTTCCTCTACAGCCTCTGGCTAGGCAGGGACTTTATCAAACGTCTTTGGAGTACATGAGCAGGTCATTGCTCCCAGTCCTCCTTCAGATTATCTCTCTTTGCCCGGTGAAAGGCTCCCAACAAGCAGAGGAGAGGTAGGTCCCCGTCGCTGCTGGTTTTGGGGCATCATTGGAGAATTCTGTGTTCTGGAAGTGCTGGCAAGGTACTGCTTTTAACTCATTGCTGGGAAATGTGTAGGCATGGAAAGGCCCCATGATGGTAAAAATCAGCTTCTCGCTTGCTCTCATTCCAAATGGCCATATTTAAAAGTATCTTGCAGCTTCTGGCTGTCTTGGTTGTAATTCAAGTAGAGGAAAGAAACACGGAGTAATCCTATGGGAACAATGAGCTTTCTGTCCCTGGGTCTTGGTGGCCGTGGTGATGCATGGGGAGTCTAGGAACAGAACAAAGAGACCCCGCAGCTCATCCATGAGCCTGCGCCGAGTCTGTCCCAGCCAAGCAAGAAACCAAAGTCAAGGTAATTAACACTTCACGTGCTCCCCATAAATCAGCTGGTATCAGTGGCCAAGATCACTCTTACTCAGTAAGAAATCACCTGCCTGCTCCTCACAGCCCACCTCCGGGATTTATCGTCTCACAGGTGCTTGGGCTGTGAGGAGATAAAAGGGATGACAAGCTGGCGGTGATCTTGTGTCTGAAACCTCATCTGTGGTGTCACCTGCATCCAGGGGATGAAATGCTGTGTATAGCGTCCTTCATCCAGCGGGCTCCATTGTACCGGTGTCTTGGTTAAGTTGCATGCAGATTTCAAAGTGGTCTTCTGCCTCTTGCCATTTTTGTTCTTTAATTTTGAACCTTTCACACGCTCAAAGGTGCTGAGAGAGAACGCAGCGCCGTGGGCAGAGGTGTCTGTTTCTCTTGCTGAGAGAGAACGTTTGCAAAGCTGTTTTAGGCTCATGGTGGTTGATGTGCCATTAGGGTACATATTTAGTAGACAGGCATCCACCAGCTTTTGACATCTCTTTTGTCCCCGTCTTGTTGTGGTAATGGAGCTATTCCATGAAGATGGTGCAAAGAGTGAACTTGGTGAATAAGCTGTGGGGTTTGTTCAGGCATGCAGCCAAATACCGGAGCAGAGGTCGTTAGTTGGGGATCAAATGCAGCACTGAAATAGTAATCATCCCCTGAAATAGTGATTTTCAAAACATATTTTGTCTTAAAAGGTGTCGCTTTCTTCCTTGCTTCGCTTTGATCCATAATTCACTCCCAGTCACTCGGAGAACAAGCACTGAATTTCTGTCTTTCAGGGACTGTTTTCTAATTCTTCAGCTAAAAACAATTTGAAAATCTAATTTGAATTTGTAAACGGGTTTGGCTGCCCCGAGTGAAAGATCTTTACTGGAAAAGTTTTTCCCAGCTCCGGGGAAGAACTGGGTCTGTGTGTGGAAGCTCTTGAGTGGGTGTGCTATAAACTGGGAGTGTGCATCTGTGGATGGTGGGACAGGGTTTTCTGGGCTAGAACTGGGAAATACCAAACCAACACCGTGAGAGGGGAAAAATGTGGTTTCACATCAGTGGAAGTTTCACTGTAATGTTTAAAACATAAATAAAACAGAACCAGCCTTTGAGAGAAACAAGATGTGGAATAGGAACACTGGGTTTAAATACGGGGAATTGTGCATTACCAGAGTCCTTATTTCATCTGCTCTTCTGAAATCTCAGGTTTTTCTGACTATACAAATTATTCCCATTTAATGAGACACTCAGGTACTGTAGCCCCTAACATGCAGTGGTAATTTCTGTGTTACCTTCAGTTTTTTCAGTGCTTTTAGTTGGAAAGCTGCTATTTTAGTACCTTGATAAGGCAAAAAGGTGTTGCTTGGTGGTGTTTGGTTTTCCTGCAAGTTACAGGGACCTGGATTTCACTAACCTGTCTCTTGGCTGATACTTGATGTATCATCTGCACTTGCAGATCTCTGCAGTGCTGCAGCTGTGGCCAGGCCTTAATTCAGCACAGGAATTAATTCAGATTTTAGATTATTTGGAATACTTTAAAAAAAAATATTGGTGTACAGGCAACAAACTCTTTGTGATCTCATTACAGTGCTGGAGGCTGTGTCGCTGCCTGGCAGTTTGTGCCTGGCACAGGGAGAGAGCTGCCACCTTGGTGTGGAGAGTCTCTGCGTTTGGGTGGTTGGTGTCAGTGCTTTGACCAGCCACAAAAACAACCTAGGAAATAACAACCACCCTCCCCTTGTGCATTGTGCTCAGAAAGCTGAGGAAATCACTGGCTTAAGGAAAGAGGATTTCACTCTTCAGAGCTCTCTTCTGGCAATGTGTCCTCCCTGTAAATAGAAAGTTATTTCTGCTGGGGCCAGAATTTTTCTCTTTTTGATGCTGAAAGCTCATTGAAATCTGATGTTAAACAATTAATGTTCCTAGGGACAAATTGTTTCATGTACCAGGACCTTCTCTAGCCAGAGGAAGATGCCATATGCCAGAAAATTACAGGGCCCCTCATAAATGTCATGCTTGTAAAATGCTTGGAGACATTTGTTTCCAGCCCCAGTATTTTTGCAGAATCTGTCTGCAGAGGGATGCTCCTGGAAAACTGCATCTTCCCATTGCTTGCTTTGAGCTTTGACGCATGAGGAATTAAGATTAAGGAGGTTTATTCACAGAACTAGTATTAAAATCTGCTTTTCAGTATCTTAATGGTGTTATGGGAGAGTTCCCTTGGAAATGTGGGACGTGCTGCTCTGCTCTGCACCTGGGACACTGGCCACCACCTTCTTCCTGTGATTTATAGCGCGAGTCGGAGCAGTGTAATGGTAATGGGCTCCAAAGGTCTCTCAAAGCCTTCTGGAGTCACCCTTTAATTATTCACTTAATGTGCAACAGAAACAACAAAAAAAGGAGATTGTTTTTTTTTTTTTAGTGTTTAGCGGGAAACCTAACAGAAGAGGTCAGAGATTAGACTCGGTGTGTTGCCTTGCCTTGACGGGGCCCTACAAATCCCGTTTGGTTCCCACGTAGGAAGGCTGTAGCAGTGGGGTTCTGGTCTGTAACCCAGGCAATGGTTTTTTTGACGTGTAGTCCATCAGGAGAGAAGAGCACGGCCCCCTTAGTCCTCTCCTCAAGAGCCGAGAGGTGGCTTCGCCCTCTTGGGTCAAAACAGGCAGGGAAGGCAAAGGGTGGTTCGTTAGCATTATGAAACCTGATGTTACTGTTGTTTGTGAAGCAAACCTCATTTCTGAGCTCCAAACCAGCTCAGGAGGAAGAATTTATGAAAGGCCCAATTTGACTCTGTTAAAAGGGTAGGAAGCTTCTGCCCCATGCGGTCCAGTGCCCGGCCACCCTCGCATGAGGGTGGCATCTGCTGCCTGACCCTCTCCGCCCCAGCCCTCGTGGTCTTGCTCTTTTCCTGAGTTTCACACCCAGACAGACCGTAATTATGTGTCACTTTTTATCTTTTTATCTGAAAGCAAAATCTAGGGATTTCTGTAGATTTGGTGTAACTGGATGGAATGGCTTTCAAGAGGACAAACCCTCTCTGCTTACTGGCTATTTGCTGAATTTAGCCCTGACTGTTAAAAAGAATCGAGCCAGAGAATTTAATGAAAATCCTATTTTAGATTAAACCGTATTTTTCCCAGTGCATCTTAATAAAAACATTAAGAAAATTACTTTGGCAAAACCCCACTTCCTAGTTATGGCGTTTGGTGTCATTATTGCCCTCGATTTGTGGATAAGGATATTTTTCATGCAACCCCCCATCCTTTTATTGCCTCATCTTACGGTCCTCTGGGTCTGAAATCAGTTTACTGTGTTTTTGAACACAACCTGTCATTGTGAAGCTTGTCGTGCCACAAGGAGACTGAAACTCCTGTTTCACTAGATACTCTGTGCTCTAACAAACAAGCAGGAGCTGATGTGGACACGTACCAGGGCAGTTGTCCTCTTTGAATCAATCTCTACATCTTATGAGGCACCACTGGCATATTTCTTTTTCCCCCAAGTTTTTAAGTTCTCCTTTGCTGTTACTTCCTTACACCAAAATGAAAATTTGATCTCCCTCACTCAGATAATTCTGTTTCTTTGCGAGGCACAATGAAAATCTCTGTCGTTAAACGCTGGTGTTGGGGGTGCAGGGACCTGCAGCGAGGGGAAGGGGGAAAGCTCTGGGGAAACGGCTGGCTAAAGAGGTTTAAGTGGCTGGGAGCAGGGATGAGCATTGAGAGCCGATGCTGGACATGTCCTATATACTATGTAAAGACCTGATTTTTCAATAAATAAACTTTTTTTTTCTTTCCCAAAATGTTCCTTTTCTGAGGAAGTGTGGAAGTACCAAACCAGGAAGGTGAGGATTTATGTCCCACCCTGCTGGACCAGACTCATGGGCTTTTTATCCTTCCCACAGCAGCGGCTGTCACTAGGTGTTTCAGAGGAAGAAGTAACTAACTTCTGGACTTGTCCTGGCTCACTTCTTTGATTATGTGTTCCGAGAACAAAACTTGTTTATTACATACAACTTTGTATTTGCTTACTTTCCTCAGAGGGGTGAACTGTTATTAGGATGTGCCCTTATGTCACAAAAGGTTTTTTTTTTTTTTTTCCCCCTTGTATGAACCCTATTTTAAGTTACAGCTTCTACCAGCCTTTTTCCTCCCAAGAGCTTTGCAAAATCCTGGTCATTATCTCTGTAATAAGATTTCTGGCCCTTCAGTCATCCAGAATGGGATGTGACAAAATCAAGTTGTCAGCCTGGACTGATCTTGGCAGTGAGAAGGAAATACTGTTTTTAGACCTGAGGGTTTCCTTCTGTCTCCTGTGGTCTGCAAAGATAAAGACACTTGTCTTTGCTACAGGATTTTACAGGGCCACGAGAATAAATTGGTACAGTAACCTCCTCTGTCCTTCTGCACCGTGTTCTGCCTTATCCTTCCTTTGCTTTGGGAATGAGTTAAGTGAGAGTATCTTTTAATCCTCAACAGGTCCGTGTCACTTCATCTTCTGTATCTTTTGAGCTTCCTCAGTTCAAGAGGTCTCCTACATTCCTTGATGACAATGCTTTCCAACACTCCTCAGCTTCAATTAAAAACCCAGAGAAAGTTACATCTGTT
Source organism: Buceros rhinoceros silvestris (assembly GCF_000710305.1). Lineage (NCBI taxonomy): Eukaryota > Metazoa > Chordata > Aves > Bucerotiformes > Bucerotidae > Buceros > Buceros rhinoceros. The sequence goes on from NW_010423832.1 coordinate 31,761, forward strand.
TATTCTAGATTATAAAAACGTTACTGGGATGTTTACAGCAAAGTCATCTGCTGGAGGGGTTTTATGTGCATCTCCTGCTGTGAATCAGTTTGGAACAACCCGAGAGCAAATCCCAATGGATGTCTCACTAAGGGTTACCTACTGAGATTTTTATTCTGCTTGAGCTCCTGGTGCTGGCTCACTCGAGATTTGTGCCTGTGTTCGGCAGAGTGTCCCCATCAGGTGCTGGCACTTACTGGATCTGACTTGTTTCTGCTCTGTGCTCCTGAGATGTAGCATGTGATAGTTCTCCTGCTTCTCTGGATTTCATTTTATGCTTGTTAGTCCTTACAACGAGCTCGAAGCTGACGCTTTTGGAAGCCCTAGACCTTCTCAGTTGAGATCTGTATTGCATTTCAACTACAGTGGGTTGTGGTGCACCCTTCTGGTATCGCTGCCCCCGTTGGTCATCGAGCCCTACAGACACAGCCGAGTTTCTGTGCTGGTATGCTTTTCTTCCTAAAGGAAGATGCCATTGTTCCTTCCTTTTCTTTCTGATTAATGTTACTGGTTCAATTTTTTCTGATTAACATTACTGGTTCAATTTTTTTTTTCACCTCTTTGCCTGGATGTGATGATTCGGGCAGCCTGTGGTCTGGGCTTGATGCGCTTCAGGGTGGGGAAAGGTCCACTTGGAGCATTTAGTGGGCATTTAGTCACATCTCTCTCTGTTTTGTTTGATTTGTGTTAAAGGAGCTTTGTACAAGTGTTGAGACCTGAAGGAAACTCTGGAACTGATTATCTTCAGTGATCGTATTGGTGAGCGTGTGTATGTATACATCTATATAGTGCATTATGCAGTCCATAGTGTATACGTGTAGTGGGTATAGTGTGAAGCAGACACTAAGTTGGTTAAAATCAATTGCTGTTGGTTATAATCAACTTAAGCACATTATATATTAATTATATGTAATTCCAAATTTGGTACTAAACTCCTAAGGCTTCTTTTTCCTGCTTGGTTTGACAGTAAATGCTGTTAAACTAAAGCAGTTTGACTTAACACCCTCTTCCCCTGCTGCAGAAGGAGTAGTGAATAGGGAGTAATCATAAAATCATGTTAGTCTGTGGATCAAATCTCTCCTCTGTTTCTCTCTAGGATTGCGGAGGAGCTTTTACACCTGGCTCCCCTGCAGACTACCCTTATACTATTGTTACTATTTTGAAGTCCATGCAAAAAAAATTGTGATCACTCTCCTTTTCATAGCAGCCTGCAGGACAAAAGAGCCGAGTTGAAAGGGTGGAAATCCCCCTCTGCCTGTGCTATATCTCACTTATTTATGGTAGCCCAAGGTTTCTTCAGCCTGCACAGTCCAGGTGCAGTGGAGGTTGCACAGAGAGCCACCCCAGTGAAGTGTTCCACTGACTGGGTCCAGCTCCTCACGTGTTGATGTATTGAAGCCCATCACCTCTGAGGGGTTGGAGTGCTGCCATCAGGTGACCGAGATGTAGTGGTCATTAATAATTGAAAGCTCAGAGCAACCACTAGACTGTCAGTTAAAATTGAATCCTGATAAATTCTGCCACAAGTAAGGAGCAGCCTGGGAAACGGAGGCTTTGACACCACTTTTGCTGGGGTTATATGCGAGCAGAGACCAGCTTCCACACACGCCATGGAGCTGCTGCTGTCCCAGGCATCTGGGCAGCGCCCACCAGCCGTATTGGTCACCCCACCACTGGCACCTAGTGTCCATCAGTGTGGCTTTGCTGGTGGTCCCTGCAGCTGGGTGTCCCCTTGGGTCCCACCACTGAACCTGCATACAAGGTGCAGAGCGTGCAGCCATGATCCCATCTTCCCTCGTGCCTGAAGTTGAGCCGAGCAGTTTCAGATGCTGGAAAATACATAATTGGAGTAATTAGCTCATTATTTGCAAAATTGTTGTAAACATATTAATAATTAAGCAGTATCAGCCTATGGCTGATGTGGCAGAGGTTAGTTAAACACATCAAAGAGTCCAAAAAAGTTCATGTAGATACTACAGAGCCTTTTTCCACGTCCAGTATATTTTTGTGTGTTCACAGCAACTGCATGTCTTAGAAAAAAAGCATATAAAGATAAATTTTCTGTAAACTACACTTTTTAATGTGCCACTCTGCACTTTTTTTAAAATAACTTTGTGGGACTAAAGATACCTCGTAGCTAAATTATTTGTTGTCAGAGTCTACACCGTGAAAAGTATGGTTAGACCTGCAGGTCATAAACCAAAGATTAAAATATTTAAAGCACATGATAACAAAATAGTCTGAGTCTATAAATGAGCTTTGTGGGATATCTACAGTAAAAAAAAAAAAGAATACTGGAGTGATGGTTTAAATGTATTTTCACTTTGCCCTGTTCTATGAGGAATAAAATCCAAAAATCTGTCAGTATGTTTTGAGTGTTTGTATTATGTCCAAATCCTACAAACAGCTGTTTAGAGCACAGCTTAAAATCTGCACGAGTGAACATTTAATTTGGACTTTTCACAGGGATTTTGCCTTTCATAGATGCCATTTCCAGGCACATGAAGCTTTGAGATTCCAGGTTCTTCCCTAAGGCTGAGCTGGGGTTTGTCCTATCGGTGGTTGAAGCAATGTCTGCCTTTCTCCAGCCATGGGGAGTCTCCCCATGCCTCCATGTGCTTGGAGATGCTACCAAGAGCAGTGTCACATGGTGTCTCCTGGCTCCTTCAGCATCCTTGGAGGCCTCCTGTCCTCTGGTTCCACAGAAGTGATAAGTCCTCCCTGGCCAAGAGTAGGTGCATCTGTTGATAGATGAATACTCAGTTATTCTGCTTTCAAAGGCTGATCTTTCACTGCGTTCTCTCCCTTCCCAGCCTGCTGGTTTGCAGAGCTTTGCTCTGGGCTCTTGCTGGTGGCTTATCTCCCGGGGATTTCTTGGCAATAGAAGAGCTTCTCAAAATAAAGAAGTTTAATTTTGGAGGTGGTTCTTTCCAACTGCCAAAAAAATGAGCTTTCTATTGATCCTCTTGCTGCCAATGAAGGATTACTTCATTCATCCCAATAGAGCTTCTGTCTCCAAAGCCTGATGTGTTTTCCCGTGAGCAGCATGGACGTGCTGACGTGTGATCCCTTTAGTTTCAGGGGTAGGCTGAGTAGGTGTCTGGGTAGCTTTTGCCTTTGTCTTTGACTGTGGACGGTGTTGGTTGGACCTGCTGGTCAGGCGAGGAACCCCGAGTGTTTGTTTACAGCTGAATCAAAGTAGATGTTTGCCTGTTTTGGCTTGGAAAAGGAAGTGGCCGAGGGAGTGGTGGTGGTCTGTCCTCTGGGAATATGCTGCACCAGAGTTTTGGTGGGGGTGGTGGGGTGTTTTTCACGACACAGAGCAGCGTTATCTGGTAGATACTTGACCCCGACCCTTTGACCGTCCTTCCCATCCTTTGGTTTGCTGAAATTTCGTAAGGCTTAAACCATAAACCCCCAATCACTTCATAAGAGGATTATTATGAAGTACACAAGTAGTCTAATTAAATGTATGTCGTAATACCTGATTAGACTATGGATTTAGAGATGGAGCAGCATTATGCAAAGACACAATGTAACTGGGTTAATAACAATCAAGTGATTAATGTAGTACATCTCCTTCAAGCCTAGAGGAGAATCGGCTGAGATGATTAGTGCTGTTGCAAATATGCAGGAGTGCACAAAGCAGGATGTATGCGACACGACTGAATAAACGAGGGGGAGTTTTAGCAGTGGACCAAAATATGAAGATGTTTAAAGGAGAAATGATGTTGTTAGGCGGCGTAGTGAAACTAGTCCTGAATATGCACTGATTCTCTGATGAATATTTGTGTTCTTGTGTACTTTTATAGCTGCCGTGAGCTAATGTTCACAATGGAAGCAAACAGGAGATGTCCTACTGAAATAATATTGGTTATTAGGGTGTTTTATTCTGCAGAAGGAAACTGAACTGAGTGGGTACCCTGTTGTTAACAGAGGTAAAAATCCTACTGAACAGCAAAACCCAACAGAAGCCTTTAAAGGCGTCGAGCACTTGGCTTCGCTTGTTGTGTCCTAGGTGAGCAGAGAGGAGTTCTGACCCTCTCTGAAGTCCAGTGTTAACACATTTTCTATCTGTAGGGCTGGGCAGATGCACCTGGATCCCAGAAGAAGCTATGGTTGTCTTTAAGTTTCACGCAATGTTCAAGTTTTTGTATGTTCTTAGTAAGTTCTAGAAGCTCTATTGGGATGAATGAAGTAATCCTTCACTGGCAGCAAGAGGATCAATAGAAAGCTCATTTTTTTTGGCAGTTGGAGAGAACCACCTCCAAAATTAAACTTCTTTATTTTGAGGAACTCTGCTATTGCTAAGAATCAAAGTCAGTCGCCACCGTTAGAATAACCAAGACACATCTCCCTAAGACTGAGGCAGGAGAGAGAAGGTTCCCTGTGCAAGCTTGCTCTGTGGTTTGCAGTAGCACGTGATTCTCTTCTTCCAGCACCGAGGGGTGAAGGGTCATGGCAAGCTTAGCTGGACCTGGTAACTGTCGAGATCAGGAGCTGAACACTGTTGGAAAAACAAAGCTAAATATAAGCAGTATTTCCCTCCTCCTCAGAAACATGGAGGCAGCTGGAGCCAGATGTAACATTTGGGGCCATGGAGAGCATTTCTGAGCTTGCTTTACTTCTTTTGGACAGCTGATCAGGGAGGGCCAACCCCCATGAAAGTGCTTGGCCCCAGGGGTAGGCAGTGGATGAGCCATTCGTCCAGGAGAAACCGTGATGTGATCATCGCGGTCCGATGCTGCTGCTTTCAGAGCTGTCGGCTGCTGCAGCCGGCGATGATTAACTGTCATTGTGTGGGACTGAAGGTGGGCGACCAAAGAGGATTTGTCTTGTTCCCAGATGCAGAATTCTCTTCTGCGGTTCTGTGATTTGTTTTACTGGCACAAAAATTGACATGCTGGGAGGCAGCGCTCTAGAGATAAGCAATGCCTGAGTTCTGCCTGGTTCGTCTGGCAATAGAACACGGCAGCAATGTGGGACAGGGCTTATGGCATCCGCTGTGACACGGTTCGCCCCAGGACTCTCCGGCACACCTGTGTGGCATGGCGAAGGAGCGGCCGTCTCGCGTGATGCTGTTCTGCGAATGGAGCTTGGGGAGTTATTCCAAACTCTAGGCTTTGCTATCAGAAGGCTGCCCGTGTGCTGGCTGTCTGTGATTAAAGACATTTGAGGAAGCTCTCCAAAAAGGATGGAGGCAGTTCAGAGAAGCGTATAGGGTTTAAAACTATAAATAGAACTTAGGATGTTAAATTGCCACAGGAAACCTATGGGGGATGTGTAAAGAAGAGTCAGCTTGTGCCTGGGGTGGGAGCAGAGGAGGGAAATAATCAGTTTCCAGCCCAAACCTGGAGGTGTTGTTACACAGGAGAGAGAAAATACATGTTCACCTGAGATGCAGAAGAAAATATTCCTGTGATGCTGTGATTAAGACTAGGAGATCACTGCAGGGCCCTTTCGACCTCACTAGCTCTGTGATTTGGGCACGGGCAGCCTGATTTCTCCTTTCTGCTGTCACTTCATATCTTTAAAGGCATCAGAAAGAAATTTGAGCAAACCAGTCAGGCTTGAAAGCCACCTATTTTTCCATTCCATACTATATATATATAGTCTGTTCAGGCCAGGTTCTTTGATTCTGTTTCCTTTTATTTTTTGCTCTTAATTGTTGTTCTCTTAAACTGCAGCCTTACTTTAGCCAGCAATATCCTGCTCATGCCTTCCCCTCCACCTCAGTGTGGACCCCTGCTGCTCTCTGCAATTTCATGCACAGATGGGATTCAAACACGGTGGTTTTTACCTTGCAGGAATGAACACAGGCAATAGTTTGTTTTCAACTGCAAGTGAAAATGGTAGAACAAAGGATGAGCTATAGCAAAGAAAAGAAAAAAATCGAAACCAAATCCTAGCCTCAATTTCTGAACACAGGAGAAATGTTGGAGTTGTTACTGAAATGAGTGGTTTTACCTCTGGCTTTTGAAGGGCAATGAGTTCACCTCCTTTGATTGGATTCATGCTGTGTAGGGGGGTGAATAAAGGCATCTGGAGATGCACGTCCCAACCTTGCTCTGTGCTCGTAACTGGTACTACTGGTTGAACTGGGTGATCCCTATGGGGCAGGTGATCTCTTGTCACTGTGTGACACTGTGCATTTGGACTTCCCCTCTCTCCTTCTGTTTTGCATTTCCTTCCCATCCTTTTTTTCTCTGATGGAGGGACGTGTCATCCATATCAAAGACTCTTTAGATATTCCCAGTCATTAGAAGACAGGAAAATTAAATGTATCCTAACTAGATGTGTCTGCTTTCATGGCTTAACTTTCTTTTTTTGCCTTACAGTCATATCATTTCATAAATCATGAACTCTCTCTAAAATTCTTTTCAACTTAGTGAACCTCCTCCACGCGTTCTTTGGTTACACGTAGAGCTCTGTTCGTTCTGCATCTCCTGGGGCTTTTGTAATAGGATACAAGACACCATTACAAGTAATCTGTCTTCTCTCTTCAGTACAGGGAGAAGGAGATCTGATTTTAGAAGTAGGCTGATGAACAGTTTCTTATTTAGAAGAAAGATATATTGGGGGAAAAAAATAGATGATCTGTGGTAGCTCTGATTCATAAAGCTGATCAATGTGTAATTTCTCATTTGAGTCAAAAACACGTGATTAGACCTCGTGGTGGGATACAAAATATTGCAAGCATGACCGTAACCAGCCGAACCGCCCACCTTCTCCTCTCTCTCTGTTGCTTTGTCCTGAGCAGTGGGGACGTCACACCAGGCATGTGCGGAGTGCTGCTGTGCTTGCTGGGACATGATGAAGGGCCAGAGGAGTTGACAGCAGAGAATGGAATTTCATTTCTCTAATAGGCTGAGAGGTTTAATTCTAGTTATGTTTATTCTTCATTTCTGCTCAGCAGGACTAAGCTCTTGAATGTCAAGGGAACACACAAATACCTCATGCTCTGCTGTCCCTTAACTGATTTTAATTTCTGGTGAAGAACTGCATGTCTCCTGTGTTGAGAAGTGACATAGGAAGCTAGTGTGGTTCCTGCATGTTCACGCTTAATTCCCAATATAAGAGTTGGAACAGAGAAGATAAGGAACCGAATATCAGGTACGCATGATCAAAAGCTCAAGTAGCAGTGAGTCCAGGGCTTTTTGGTATTCAACCCCTGCCCCTTTATTACCGCTCTGTGTGCCTCCCTCGGAGACTTCTGAAGGTCTTCAGGGGCTTTAGGGATTTTACATACCTGGATGGAGAAGGGCAGAGTAACATGACACGTGGTTGTAACCTCACGTATGTGCATCCTCATCCTTCTCACCAGGGGAGCCCAGAAGGGGCTGCAGGAGATGACAGTAGCTTTAACTTGTCTGTAGGACCAGGCAGGAGGGGCTGAGCACTGGGCAGAGTGGTTCGACTCTTCTGCATCCAATCTGCTCCAAAACTCTCAGCAAAGAAGCTGCAGTGAGAAAGCAGTATCAGCTCAAGAGCATTGACAAGGAGGTGAACAAGACGGGGCTTTAATTGTGGCTGCTCCTTATCATGCAAGAACCCACCATTTTGGTGATGCTGGTGCCCTTTTTTCCCCCCCACAATTAGATGTTGCGAACTTTATAGGAGCAAAATTATTACTCTTGAAGCAAGAAAACAGGAAAGCGAGTGGAGCTGATTTATGTGCGTTTCCCGGGGCCGCAGGGAGTCACTGGCAGGGTAGCGTAAATCCTGCCACACGCATCAGGTTTGAGCTGCGTGCACGGAGGAGGTTCCGCGCTCGCTGGTTGTGACACGTGGAGGGAGAGCTGGCTCTGGAGCAGCGCGTGTGATTAGATTTCCTGCAGAGCACAGAGCGAATCGCTAATGGCAGGATTTTTTTGGCAGTCTCTCTGAAGGGGAGGTTGATCAGAAATGCAGCTAGTCTGGTTGATCCTTTATACAACACTGCTTTTTTTTTTTTTCTGTCTTTCCTAAAACTACCACAAAGGAAATCTGAGCAGTCTCTTCCTTCTGTTCCTGTCTCACATGGCCTTCACTCTTCTCCCACCTCTTCTTTCACCTTTCTAACTTATTTATCTTTACTTTTCCTGTTGGTGGAGGTTTTGGTGGTTTGTCATTTATTTTGTGATTTTGGTTTTTTTTTCTTTCAAATACCACATACTAACCAGTGATTAGAACATTAAAGGAGAAAGGCAATGGCAAGGAGGAGATAATCTTACCATTTTCTGATTTCTTTTTTTTTCTTTTTGGCAATTATCTGCAAGTTTTTCAGTGTCTTCCAGAACCTCAATATTGCCCCAGAGCAGAGCGCCTGATTTTGCAGTATGTTGTATCTTGGTACACATGCTGTGTCCTAGCTGACAGGAGAATTACCTGCATCAAAGAGCTTTGCAAGTGATTTCCTGCTTTGGCATATTAACCTAATATTCAATTTCCTGCTTTGTTAATGCATGTGGTAATTCTGGAAAATGCCATAATAATAATCACAATAAAATCTAGCTCTGACCGTGCCATTAAGCACCCATCGAAATACACGTTTTTTGCCATCATGATGATTAGCAAGTTGCCTGAGCAAAACTCGCCTCCTTTAGCACTGAGGTCTCCTAGGAATACTCTGATGTACATTAAAAAAAGGATTTAAAGAACTGCAAAGATGAAAAATGAGTCATTTCCTATCTATTATTTACCTCTCTCAGGGTATGGAATATGTTGTATCATGCAGATGTTGAGGGGCTTGTACAATAATATAGTCTCCAGCGAGATCACTTTGTATGGGTAGTTAATACAGTGGAGTAATTCCTGAGCACACAATAAATCTGATTTTCCTACATCAGATTCAGTAGCTTGAGATAATAAACTGAAAAGCTCCCGTTTCTTTTTAGAGTAAAAGCTGATTATACCCGATTCATCGGTCTGCGGGTAGTGTCAAGGTGTGTGTCACGTATCTTGGGTAAGTAGTGCCGCTGTGAAAGGCAGCTGAGCTTTGGGGTCTGTGCTACTTCATAAACGGGGTTTTCCTATTCCTATAAAATATTTCGAAGGGTTAGTTAAAAAAAAAGCACCCATAGAAAAGCTGATGGTACTGACATTCGAAGTGATCGGTAACATCAACACGAAGCACACGTTCAGCAGCATTTCTCCTTGGTGAGGACAAGCCAGATGCTCCATCTCTCACTGTTTCCCCACTTCTTGTTTTGTGTTACTGCTGTATGACCATAATATCTCGGTGCTTCAATGATTGTCCGTGCGTACAAGAGCAGGACATCCTCAGAACGGGCTGTGCTACTGCTTAAGTAGGTAAAATCGCTTTTAATTTGCTTTAGTCTTTGTAGGTTCTGGAGTATCACCAGGGATTGTTGAGTCGGCGTCAAATGCTTTTCTTTCCTATTAAACCAGTTAAAACTGTAGAAATGCAGGTGAAGTACTACAGAGTTACCTGTCCACTGGCTTCTCATTTTTATTATTCCTCCCATAAAGAGGCAGTTGGGGAAGATGCATCACTCAGCTGGACGGATTTACTCAAGAAGGAAGGTTTGAACTGAAGAGAATTTGGTTTGAATTGATAGTGCTTCTGACCAGCAGCTTCCCTTGAACCTCTGAGGAAAAAAGTGTGTAGAGAAAGCAGTGATTAAATGAATTTGGTAAAAAGTAGAGACGTGCGGTTGAGGGACTCTTCTTCCAGCAGATGAAATGAGGTGGCGGTAGTTTAAGAAACTTGTTTTCAGTCTTCTTCTATTAGTGCTTTTGGAGAAGAGCACTTACTTCAGCTAAGGAAAGGCCAAAGATAGTAGAAAATGCTGGGACTAACGAAGCAGTGGCCTTGCCACTGGCACCTTGAATTGCAGCCATTAGAATCTGTCACTTCTCTCTCTTGTGCACTTCTAAGATATTCAGCAAAAAACGTGCTCTGAGCTGTTGCAGCTTTCTGTCACAAAGGAATTAGTTCTTCCCAGCACAGCCCATGAAAAAGTAATGTCGTCTTTATGTTCCTGTCGGCCTCTTTGGAGACTTGACTCCACGCAACGCTCCCTGAGCCTAGTTAAAAAATAATGATGCGCTGGATATCAAGAAAAAGCTGTTGTTTGATGGAACAGGCTAACTGAGCCTGGTTCAAAAGTTGAAGGCAAACTTAGATCCCATTGCTCTGCTGGCATTTATCTCAAGTAGCTCTATTAAATGGCAAAGTGAAAACCAATGTGGGGGAAAGCAGTGACATACAGCGAGAAGGTGACTGTGACAGCAGACCTCGGACAGACACGGTGAGCTGAGCGCTGGGGACAGCGGGAGGAGGGGCTGTGGATCCTGTGAAAAGACGTCTCTTGGGCTTGAGTGATAGGGCTCAAAAAGACAGAAGGCAAGAGATAATTTCTGTGTTCCATTGAAATATTTAAAGTGTACCCAAGAAAGAAGAGTGCAGGGTCAGTGTTGCTGTTCTGAATTTAAAGCAAAAATATTTATGAACATTTTAACTGTTTTTAGGAAAAAAAAGAAAGATGTGAAACATGGTGTCTTAACATACCTTGTTCCGAAAAGTGGTAAAGTGAGGTTAAATTTTAAAAATGACAAAGAAAAGTGCTTCTGGTCTGGCCTGCAAAAATGATGTGGGGTAGCTATGGGCTGGGCAAAGTTGACCAAAGGGTCAGCACAGCTCTGCCTCCTCACCGTCCATTTGAAATTCTCTATCTTGTAGCTACTCAGCTCCAGCACATGAACCTCCTAATGAAGCCTCTGAGCAGCAAGTGGAGCGTTCTGAACAGTCACTCAACCATGTCTTTTTCTCCTGGTTGCAAACGTTAATTGCTCCCATTGATTTTTCCGTTTCTGGTTAACATATTAAGGTACGGTTCACTTTTAACCATATCTATATTTTATCACGGAGTGCCCTCTGAAAGACTTCCCTACATAACTCTGCAATGCTTTCCTTCTGGTCAAGCCGTGTCTTTTATGTGAACGCTTCTGTAATTTTCCCTGGCTGAGTTGCTGGGGTTGCTCAAAAATGAAAACGTAATTTTAGGACGAGCAGGGCTTTTCTCCGTGTTAATGCTAGAGCAATCTCAGAGTGCTAAAAATCTAATTTAATTCTTTCTGTTTTAGAAAGGTTTGATGTAGATTAAGAGAACTAATTGCTGATGATATTTTTTACTCTGATGGCAGCGATAACTGAGAGATTAGCTCCGAGGCAGCTGCAGCACAGGGTAATGTAACCTCTGTCCTGCCCTGTGGTGGAAGGGGCTTACACGGCAGAGAACGGGGCTGTAACACCTGGGGAGCACCAAAGCTCTACAGGCTAAAACCCCTCCAGTGACTGTCACCTGGAGTGATAGTGCAGCTTATCTGACCAGGTGATTAGAAAAGTACCTAATTATCAATTGCTATTTGGTGTAGAGTGACTTGGGAAAACCAAAACATATTTGGGAAATACATTGATGTTCTAAACCGTTGTTTCTTTTAGTTAGACAAACAGATTACTAGAGCGTAGGGCATCTCTAGCGTCAGTATAAGAACATGTATTTGTTTCTTGCAAGGGCAGTTTTCCCTCTATCCAAGCCAGCAAAATCACAGAGAACGGGGCTGTAAGGCCAAGATATGCTCTTTAAAGTCATCATGGCTTCTGTAGCCACTTTTTAGTAAAAGTCAAAGCAGTCTCAGCCAAAATTCACTTACCAAAAGATTTGACCATGTCACATCTGTGTGAGAAGAATCCTATGGGCTTCCTCCTGTGATGGGAAGAGTCAGGGGAATGTAGGACAGGGAAGACTGGACTTTTTTGCTTTCTTCCCTCTCCTTTGGTGTCTTTATTTCTTTGTGAAGTCTACTCACCTATGGGCCAAACTAGCTGAAGGCGTCCACTCGAACCAAAATTAGATTTAATGGGTTTGGCCATTAAATATCTGTGTTTTAAACTATGCACTGGTACCAACTAGTGAGGAAGATGGCATCAACAGAATGGGGGTCCTTATCAGCTGCCCAGGACAGCTCTGCAGATGATGTGGCCTCCAGATGAGGTCTCTGGATGAGGGTTTGGTTGCTTGTGTCTACAAAGATCCCTGGAATATCCTAGGTGCAGATAACGAGATGCAAAGCTAAATGGGTATTTTATGTTACTTGATGTTTCCTCTTTCCCGTGCTGTTCTAATGACTCACTTGTGAACAAGTATTTTTTCTTCCACTGAGCCCTTCCCAGCAGTTTCTCTTCCCACAGCATACTAATTTTTGTGTGCTAACTGGTGCCGTTGTGATGCCATCTTTAGTCCTTCTTATTCCCTAAGTTTATTGTGTCCAATTAAATGCTGAGGCTGATCTGCAACTGTAGTCCTGATGGCTTGGTTCCATTCAACCGGGTACATACTTTTCATGTCATGTAATTGTAGCCTGAAAAATGTGGAGGTATTATAATTTGTATAGTAACCATATTGACGATAGGACAGAAAATTCAGGAAACGCCTTGCCACGGGGCCACATTTTGGTGTTCCTGTGCTGAAGGCCAGTGGTTTATATTATAATTTGTATAGTAACCGTATTGACGATAGGACAGAAAATTCAGGAAACACCTTGCCACGGGGCCACAGTTTGGTGTTCCTGTGCTGAAGGCCAGTGGTTTACACCAGTACTGCACTGCACACTGTGCCTGGGAAAGCAACGGAGCGAGGGTGGCCCCCAGCACCCTGGGAGGCAGTTGGTGATACAATAAATAATAATTTGATATTCTTTCATGTTAAAGTGGCTAAAAGCTGCTATTCTCCTCAGGAAGCATTTTGAGGAAATTTCTTTTGTAGAACCAAGGAGTTGGGTTGGACCAGATGACCTGCAGTGATACCTTCCAGCCTCCACCAGCCCATGATTCAGTGAAAAGGGACGTGCCTTCACTGTTCACCCTGGCTGCTGCGTTCCCAGCTGGGAACTTGGCCACTTGATCGACGCTTCCTCATTTGCTCTGATAAGGCTTGTAGAAGGAGGAGAGAAACAATTTCATCGTGGCTGAAAGCTACTGGCAAGCATCTTCCTCTGCCCAGGTGATGTGAATATCCCAAATCTGCTTTTCAGGAAAAGAATTTTTCAGGAGGTTTCCTTGTTCCACCTCAGGTTGAGACTGGAATGGTGTTAGATGGGACTTCTTAGCTAGCCTGTTGTTCCAAAGGGACGGGAGGTAGAAAATGGAATTACTGCAAAACCTTGAAGAGAAAACAGAACCAAGATGTGGAGAGGAGCTTGCCTGGGGCCACCTTTCCAAAGGCATTTTCTCTTCAGAATACAGAGGGAAATGCTTATCGTGGGGTTTTGGTTTTTTGATCCTTTGGACAAATTCTTCCTCGTCTTCTAGAGGTTCCCCCATGGAGCTGCCTGTCCCATCACACAGCCCTTGAGCTTGTGTGGGTCTAACAGAGCACTCGCAGTGCAACCACTCAGCTTCTGAGATGTTCCCTGCTGTTTGCAGATGGTGCTGGGAGCTCCTCTCCTTCCTTCCTTAAGATTGAGTGCTGGGAAAGAGGGAGAAATACGGGCTGAACTTGCTGTCAACTCTCTTTAAAGCTTTTTATTGTCGCTAAAATGTCTGATAATGGCACCCAGAACTACCATTACGGTTAATTAAGGGCCTGTTTCTGTTCATAATGTGAGGCGTTTATTTTCTGCAGTTGATAACGTGGCAATAAACCCTCGCTTTAGGCAAAATTTCGGCATTCAAGGTCACAATTTAGAAGTAATTTTTAAATTGAAGCCAAAACCCCAAAGCAGCCTAAGGTTACCGAATTGTGGAAGTACAGAGGGAATGATTTAGATTTTAAAGAAGAAAAAGGATCAGCAGTGCCTGTGCACTGCTGAGGTGTTCAGTATCGATCACAGGAAGGAGATGCACGGAGGGGCAGACAGGTCAGGGTAAGCATCAGCCCAACCAAGGGGGCTGAGTACACACATCAAGGCTTTGTTCCAGTGGTTTCCTAGAACTTGTGGTGATGTCTTTATGCTTGCAGGAGGAGATAACTAACAGTATTTAAGCACTAATTTACTCGTGAGTCAGGATGGTATTGCTGATCAGGACCGTGCTCCAAGTTTTCTAAAATTTTGTGCTGCTTTTATAATTGATATATATATATTTTCAGTATTACCAAACTTGAAAAATACAACCTGTCAGTAAATAATGTAGATTATAGTTTATTACTTTATCATTTAAACAGCATTTTTTCACAGTGGTTATAGGGCCTTCTCATAAGAGAGCAGGTGCTATATTGGCCAGAAAGACATTTTGCAAGGTAAGAAATGTAAAACAAGTGCCAGTGTTAAGAGATTTAATTGCTGTGAATCTGTTGAGTCAATCTGATCTTTCTGTTATGACATGTCATGTGGCTGGCATGAAAGTATAAACTAATACTGGAAGAATATTTTAATTGCGATGTCTTCGGGTACTGCCACGCATCTGCTTTGAAGTCTGTGAAGTGTATGTGATGGCACCTCTGTCCCCTGGCAAAAATATTGTGTGTTGTCAGGTGGGGAGGTTAACTGGGCACATATCAATCTATTCCTCCCTCCTCTGGACTCCTCCTTGGGGTCCAGAGCGTGGAGGAGGCCATGGCCGAGGATCAGCAGCCCTTTGGCAGCTGGATGGCTTCCCCACATGAGGAACTGTAGGGGAGAGGTAGCTGTGTCTGAGCTTTGACCGGGTTTAGATGCCTTCAGGATTTTAGCAAATTTGTTGGTGACTACATTAATCATGTGGTTAATCATGGCTGAGATGTTCTGTTGGTACACAGCACTAAAGCCCCTCACCTACAGGATTTGCAGAAACTAATGTTATAGTGAGATTGTGCTGTATTAAAGTTCAGGTGCTTAAAAAACCTTCAGGAGATGAGCATTGCTGTGTAGCTGAAAAGCAGGTGTAGATCTGGGGATGGAGAAGGGAAGATCAAGAGATGGGGAGGGTTTGCTCTGTCGTGGTGCCCCACAGCAGTGGAAGGAGTGAGAGGCACGGGCTGATGCAAGGGGCACCCATGGCGCACACTGAAACGTGTGATATTACACTGCCACTGTAAATGCCATGAGAAACTAATCCTGGAAAACACCAATAAAAAGAAAAAGTGTAGAAATGTATGTTACCTGGTGACAGAGAATTTTCTAACTGGTGATAGAAAAAAATGTAATAGTGGTTAGTAGCCAATCATATTAAATATTCAAATAGCTTTTACAATTTATAAAGCAAGAGTAAAACAAAATATAGGCAAATCCCCAGAAAACAATCCTTACACTCGGAGTATCCGTATGCAGACGTATCTGTACCTGTATGAGACGGTGCCAGGGAGCGTAGACCACGGGCCAGGACTGGGAAACAAAATCCCCACCCGTCTTCTGCAGAGCGGGTGCTGTGAAAGCTTCCTCGGTGCTGCTGCTGAATCTCTCAGGACCATGTCTTATGGCTTTGAATGAAAAGCAAAGTCAAATTCTGAAGCCCTTTGGAGAAGGTAAGTGTGTGTAGATAGGACATGCTTCTGGGAAAGCTGAGTTGTGTCTTTAGACAACAATGGTAGTTCCTGGGGAACTGAGGCTGTGGCGAGTGGTACCAGCAGAGGCTTTGCTGTCTCTGAAACGTGGGGTGTTGGGCTGCTGGCAGCAGCAGGGAGCCCAGGCTGCTCCCTTTGACGTACAGCAGCATCTCTGGGATGCTGCAGATGCCCCGACCCTGCCCTGCAGCAGCAGGTCCAGGGGCTCTGGGTGGGGCTGCAGGAAAAGGGACCCTGGCACAACCGGCCCTGTGCCTCTACCCCCCAAACAGGGCTCCCTGAATACTGGGGTGGCTCTGGCAAGGGGTGTTGCATCAAGGATCACAGCAGCAATTTGGGAAGAGAGAAGACTTCATCCTGCTGTGTGTCATACACTGACGTGCTGCCTGCAGTGGCTCCATCTCTCATCCGCAGTGTTCTGTTTCATAGTGATTACCAAAGCTGCGCTAATTCATGAGCTGGGGTAGGGCAGAGGCTTGGACGTACGAGAAGTACGCCTCCTTCAGCCCGGACAGCCAACGTTTCGATGACCCGTGGGTCAGCGACCCGCTGGCGTCCGCTTCGGCCCCGCTGCTGCACGGAC
>NW_010423832.1:47915-69421 GCF_000710305.1 Buceros rhinoceros silvestris
GGGGACCGGTGGGTCAGCGCCCCGCTGGCGTCCGTTTCGGCCCCGCTGCTGCCCGGACGGCTGCTGTTTCAAAGACCCGCGGCATTGTTGTTGCAGAATATTGTTCCCTGGCATTTCATCAGGACTTTTATAATGAGAAGCGAGTAATAATTATGAGATAACAACAGGAATAAGCGTCTTTGCAATTGCTCTGCACAAATCACAACACTGTTTATGTGCGTGAAAGATAATTGTAGGTTACACAGGCTGCACAACCAGCGGTGGAATTCTTCTGCTCCTCTTAGAGGAGGAAATAAGAGGATTGTTGTATTCACGTTACATCAGTGAGATCGGCGCTGTGAGTCAATACAAGTTGAATTTCAAAGAAATAAGGCTTCTGGCAGAAATGTTCGCAGCTCTGTAGCCATTCTAGGGAAGGGAGATCAGCAGACAGGAACTTCTTGTTGGAAGTGGAAAAATTAGTTTTGGGTTAAGAATAAGCCAAGTAGAAAATGGTTTTTCTGCCCCTTTTTTTCTTAAACAAGTGTTAACTTTTACATCGATTAAAATCATGGATAATAAAGGATGGTAACTCCCGAATCATTTAAATACTAGTGATTTTGTACGATCTTTGAAAAGGCGAATCATAGAATCATTTTGGTTGGAAAAGACCTTTAAGGTCATCAGGTCAAGCTGTTAAATCAACTACCTATGGCAGGAAAGTCCTTCTTGGAGAGGAACCCCCACTATGCTTTAATTTTCAGCATCCTCTCTCAGCCTGATACGGGGTCTCTGTCTTGAAGCTCATGGTTAGGTGGGAACAGTCCAAGAGAGCTGAAGGGTGCCCAGTGGGGCAATAGCCGTCCCCTTGGGGGAGCCTTGTCCTTGGATGTGTTGAAGGACAGCTGGGTGACACCATGGGCTGTGAGTCTTCAAATGCCTTGAAAAACATGGGGATTTATTAATTTTTTTCTTCTATTTTTGTCTCTCTCCTGTGACTATTAATTAATTTTTTAACCCACTGTGCTAATTCATTTCCCTGGTTGTACCTTCTCACGCTGGGTGTCCTCTCAAGGGCGGTGGCACAGCTGGAGCAGGGAAGCTGGTTACATGGGGTGTACGTGTATTCTCGTGTGCATCCCAGATGCTTCCTGGGGCTGGGCTCAAAATCACCATCCCAGGCTGACACTGGTGATGATGTGCTCCCTGCACGGGCCTGGGACATCAGAGCAGCAGGTCCTGGCCCAGAAGGAGAAGCAGCCAGGCCCCCCGCTATGGTTCCTGCAGAGGAAGGTTATCGCTCTCAGTGATGCACAAGGCAGAGGTCAGCGAGGGATCTGCAGATGTGGCCCAGGGTGCAGTTCTTCCATTGCCCCACAGAGACTTGCTTTTTTTTTTTTTATTATTTAATGAGAACAAGCCCAAAAGTTTTCTCTTTGCTGTGCCTCGGCTTCTAAGTTGTCATTAGAATTGACACTGTTGGCAGAAGATATTGCAGATTGTTTGCATGATGCGATAATAACATTTCTATTCCCTTCCAGGTGTGGGATTTGTTTCTAGTAAACCGTCACCCAGCACATTCCCAGCAGTGGCTCTCCCTGCTGTGCAGCCAGTACAGGAAGGCTACTGGTTTCTCAGGACTCACTTGCCCAGCACAGTGTGCTCTGTAGCAAAATGCATCGTAAATCTACACAATTCTTAGTGTCTGCTGCTACTTAAGCCGTTAAACAGAGAATATCCAGAAAATCTGTCCGTGTCTTCGTGCCGAAGTGCTGCAGCCGTTGGAGTCCCGATGCTGATGGACTTCTTGTGTGCGGTTCCTTTAGAGGAGTCATTAATCTTGACTTCCCGACAAGCAGCGAAGCTGTGTGAGCCTCTACATTAATCTCTCTAGTAAAAGTATCACATGAGAAATCTGCATTAGGGTCACAACAGCATTTTTCTTTTTTTTTTTTTCTGGAACTGGAAAAAAAGATCCATAAACTTCAGCAGTGACACTAAAAAAGTTACAGCAACAATTTTCTTTCTGTCTTTGGTCGCTCTGCTTTGGAGAGTGCTATGAAAATAGCAGGCTTTTAAAATGAGTTATCTCTACAGTTCGTGTTAGGTAGGGTAAGCGATCGTTTAAATTCAGAGTTCACTGCATGAAGCACAACTGGTCTTAAAGGGGATATGGAGTAAACCAGGAGATGTGAGTGAAAAATGAAATTGCTCTTTGGAAGAGTATGAGCTTAGGGAAGATTTCCTGGGTCAGGATGAGCTGTTTGGGCAGGAACGGGCATGGAGAAGCAAAACCAGATGCTTGGAAGTCAGTTTGGAGACCGGTGAAGAGGGGGAGAGCACACGTTAACCCAAGGTTTAAACAGAGAAACTGCTGTTTTCATGGTCCTTGTGCTCTGGAGCTGTCTCGTGGCCCAAAATCTCTTGGCTGCCAAGTAACCTGCTACATCTGACCGCAACAGAGGACATTGTGATGGGCTCATCAGCAAATATTCATCTTCTTGCTAGCAGAGAGCTGAGCAGGAATTGGTGAAGGACTGCCAGAGGTGCTGGTTATTCCCATTTCCACTGGCACCAGTAAGAAGAGGAGAAGGGTAGGTGAAGGAAGTGGATCCCTCCGTGCTGGGCAGGCAGCATTTCTCAGGGTGTCAGGTTTGGTGGGAATCCTAAAGTTTTCCTCACCTTTTCTAATGGCAGTAAAAGGCTCTGTGCTGCATATGGTACATAAATAATTAATACAATGCAGGAAACCCGACGATGTTTGATAAAGATGCTTTCAAGGGTGCAGAGTTTGACGGGTTTGGGAATGACGATTTATTTTGTTGAAAGCTTCTTAGTCCTGTGTTATGAAATCATATCAGTGGCTCTAAAATAGTTCTGCCACAAACCAAAATATATTTCCTGCCCCTGTGGAATATTGTTCTCTTTAAGTAAACCATCTTTTGATGAGATGACTCATCTTTGTAGCGCTCAAAGCTGCTGTAGGTAGTACAGCTACTACTAGTGCCTTCTCTGTGTGCTCCAGAAGCCCCTGATCTGGGGCAGGCTGGGCACATGTTCAACTCTCCTGCACCCTCTATCACCTCAAAAAGGGATGTGAACATGGATGCAGCCCAGTTGGGACTTGGTGGCAGAGGTTTGGCTGTTTCCTTGGCCCATAAGCAGTGGGAAGGCAGATGATCCACCCATGAAGTGAAGGGAGAAACGTATCAAAGGTAACGCAAGATCTGTACAAGTTATCTGGAGCTGTTGAGAAAGTCAGGGCTGGTTTAGTAGTGATTTTTGATGTGTCTGAATCAGAGTCTTTGCTTCACTTGCATGTTTGTTTCCGTCTGTAAGGGGCTTCCAGCACAGCTCAGATGAGCATCTTTTAATAGCGATCTGGGTGTAGGAACCATCTGTTCCTTCCTTCTTTCCACAACAGGTTGTGATTCCTGTGGCTGCACTGACAGCAGCGAGCAGGTTATGTGGTGGTGGAATTCCCCAGGGTGGGGTCACAATTCGGAGATTTTCTTGTGGATTTAAGAAACATGAGTATAAACGAAGAAAAAGAGGAGTTACGGGAGGAAGAGACCTCTCTGCAGTTGTACCATAAAATGCTGCAGCCTGGATTCTCTCAATCCCTCCCCGGTGCTGACTGGGCTGGGCAGGAAGTGACGTGTGGCTGAATGACAGGTGACACAGGTTTTATGTTGGTTATGGGTGAAGAGAAAGTGTTTTAATACTCCACATTTCCAACCTCTTTTTTGAGAAGTCATCGACCCCGTGTTATTTTCCACAGCTGTGCTGTGGTTGAAGAGGGCTTGTGGCATCCAGGGGTGCTGCAGAGGAGGGAGGTCTGGCTGAGCTTTGGTGCTGCTGGGCTGAGAATTTCAGCTTCTGCTCGTGGAAACTCCTTCAGAAATACATAATTCAGATAAAAAAAAATTGACCTTTTTCTTGATAAAATCCACACTCCGTATGAGTTGTCTATGTGTGTGTGTATATATATAGTGTGTGAGCATATATATATATCTATATTTAATCATAGTATTTTAAGTAAATCTAAATTTTAAGTATTTTAAGTAAATCTGAACTCACCAGTGATCGAACATGTAGAACAAATGGCAGAAATGGCAGTAAACAATGGTGAGAGGGCGGTTGGGAGCAGCAGTTATAATCCCTCGGTGCACACAACCGTTTGGCCGCTGTGATGATGCACAGCAGCGTGTGGCTGCAGCAACGATGCGCTAAACCCAGCGAGCAGGGTCTGCCTGCTGGAGAGGATCCGTGCCAAAGCCCCTGGGGGTGCTGGGCAAGGAATCCACACAAGGGCTTCCAGCACGGTGAATAACAAGGGCTGGCGTCTTCCCATAGGAGGCTGTAAAGAGTAACTACAGTTTCTGTGAGGGAATTTGTGGTGGAAAATGAGGCGGCTTATAAGGGTAATGATGTTTTTTCAGGGCTAGGTGCTCTGGAGGAAGAAAATAGTGCGTGTGTGCATGTATACATATGTATCTCTTTATCAGTGTATGTGTGTGTATATATATTACAAAAACCATATGCTAATTTGTCCTAAAACCTCATAGATGTTTCTGAGTATTTGGTGGCTTTGTTAAGCATTTTAGGCGCTCCTGCTTTTGTGCATGATTTAATGAGAGAATCGTTCTCGTTGAGAGCTGCTGGAGGACACCGCAGTGAGAGCGTAAGTCCCCGTGCTGAAAGGAGGTACAAAGCTCCACAGTGACAAGGGTGACATTCACCATCTGCTGATACAGCCATCGCCAGCAGGGTGCTGCCAAGGACCAGCCGCGGTGCCTAACCTGCCTGCTCGAGAGGTACCAGCTGCAGCTTTGCTGGCACCAGCATGCCCAGAGCATGGTGATGAGCTGCAGCAAAGCAGCATGGACCATTCCTTCCGTGCTGCAAGGCCCAAAGCCCAGCCTGCAGTGGGGGTTCAGCACCACATTCAACAGCTGAAGATGGGAGAAGCCAAGCCGTGATGGTGTGGTGGAGGCTGTGGGTGTCCAGCACCAGGAGACCCTGGAAGAGGGACAGCATCCATCCCTGACTCCAGTGCTGTGGTTATTGGTACCAAACTGTGACAGGGATGCAGCCAGGACAGGAATAAGGGAACTGGGGTAAACCAGCAGCATTTCTATAGCATAGCAGCATCTCCAAACAGCCCCTGTCGCACTGATCTGAGTCCAGCAGAGTGGTGTCACACCAGCATCTCCTCCCCAGATTCCCATGGTATGAGCAATGAGCTGCTCCTTCCCCAGCCCGCGCCTGGAGTGGATGCGCAGGTATAAATAACCAGTGATTATGGTGCTTCGTAACCCAACTGACTGGCTTTTCTCAGTCATTAAAGCTTCTCTCCTTTGGTCTTTAGACTTTGCATTAGTAGTAATTATTTTAGTGCCTTAGGAGCCTGAAATGTGTAGGAGGCACATTTGTCTGTGCAGCATCCTGTGCTGTGTGCGCCCTTGATCCACAGGTATCCCTTGGGCAGGCCAGGGCTTCAGCGGGTGAGGAAAGCTCTTTATGCCAGAGGAATTAATTTCTGAAGGAACAAGTTCATTTTTAGCAGGCAGCCGCATACACTTAATGAAAATTATATGTGAGTGTATGTACACGCCACTGTAGATAGTAAATTATATTGGTTGCTGCCTAAGATAATATACTCTAACCAGCAGAATAACTTGTAAATCACAGAGTTATCGCGGAGACCAGAACTCAGTAATAACAGAAGACATAAAAAATAAAGTTGTTTTGTCAGGATCATTTACTCCCTGATCACAGAGATGAGAGAATGTGGCTCGGTGTTTAAATGATAGATGAGAGCCATTAATATAATCAGAGACCTTCCAGGCTTGTTTGTAGTTAAAATTAAAAGGGAAAGTTTAACAACCTCAGATGTTTTCAAAGCCTAGAGAGTAGTTGGGTGTTGCGGCAGGCTCAGTATAAAATGCAGCCTCTTACACTTAAGAATTTCAGTGTTATTTGTGCGAAGTGTTACTGGGGGAGAAAATCCTCTCTTAGCTCCTCCACTCAGTGGTGAACACCTCTTTGCTCCTTCAAAGGCTCTTTAAAAAACCTGAAATAACTTCCTGACAGCCCACAGATCGCTTTTATCTCTCTGGCACTCCTGCATTTGACAGCTTGCTGGAGTAAAACCCCACCACGAAGCACACAAATCCTTTGTTTCCACTAAACTGTTTCCTCTTGGAAGTCCTGGGTGTCCATGGGCTGGGTGTTGCTGCTGGGGGTTTGCCTCTAAAATCGACAACAGAGCAACTGGAGGCTGAAATTCTGTTTCTGCGTTAGAAGTGGCCCGTGGGCACGTGCAGACACGCAGCCAAAACGGACTGTTGTAACCAGCGCCCGTGGATGTGGCAGCATAGGAAGACGTTGCAGGAGGCGTGGGGCAGAGTAGAGATGGTGGGGAAGAGGTTGGGAAGGTGTAGAATCTACCACACGGTTTTTGTGGTGAGAGAGTTGACGTTAAATTTTTGGGCAGATGATGTTTTTCTGATTTTTTTGCCAGCTGCCAATTCCGTCTCCTTGGTTGCACGATAATACCTGTATTACAGGTATTACTATATATACAGATATATGTAAAAACCTTCTCAATAATACAATAATATTCTAAAACTAATATAATGCTTAATATAGTCATTAATTATTGTAGTAATATACATAGTAATATATATAATCTTACATACTACATATAGAATATACTTTTCTTCTGTTTTCGTGTGTTCTATTTTCTTGTTTTTTCTTTTTCTATTATTTTCTATTTCTATTCTCTTCCTACTCTATTCTGTTTCTTTTTGATTTCTATTTTCTTGGGTTTTCATGTGTTTCTATTTTCTTCTCTTTTCATGTGTTCTTTTCCAGTTTTACACATTTTGATTTTGTTTTTTCTTTTATTTTCAGATATAGAATCTCTGCACCTGGTTTTATCACTCAGGAGGTGACAGAAGCGCCTTTACCCAGGCTCGTTGTGGTGCATGGCACAGGGGAGCATCCACCCCCGCCCAGGACTGGCACGGTGAAACCTCTGCAGCCTCTGGGAGATACAGCTGTGGAACAGCGTGTGCCGGGATGTGCCGGAGCAGACGGGAGGGAGTCTGGCAGGGGCTGGTGGCTGCTTGCAGCCCTCCTGACATGGCTTTGCTCTGTGTTTGAAATGCTGGGGTTTGTTTCTCAATTTGACTTCTCTGTGTTTATCACTTTCACATGAAAACAAACATTTCCAGCTCCAAGTGCTTTTTGGGTAATGTACAGACTGTTTATAACCGCTCTGCAAAGCGCTGCTCAGCTATTACTGAAAATGCGACTCTGTTTCTGTAGGTATAATGAAAATAATGTGATATTCAACGTGTCATATTCAATAAGAGGCTATTGCACCTTGAAATCTGAGCTGTTAACTGCTGATCGAGTTGGCCATGAATGTGTCAGGTGTGAACCTCAGCTGCTGCATCCGTACCATTGCTAACCTTCTAGAAGAAAAATCAATGTTTTTAACATTGAACTATTACTCCAAATGTTTTCATCACCACGTGAAAGAGCTTTAATGTCTCTGGGCTAGAAGAACGATCAGTTTGTTTTGCTTTAAAAGCTTTGGAATATCCTATCATCAGCTGAACAATTCTTGCAAAACACAAAAAGAAGCGGCAAAGCTGAGAAACTGGGAAACCCCTGGAGCTGGTTTTGCCAGTTAGCAGTGGAAGTACCTGTAGGCATGATGATATCACCGTCCTGGTGCAGCTGTATCGTTCCTGCAGTGTGTGTTGTTAGGCTGTGATTGAGACCAGAACCAGTCCATGTGGAAACATGCTGTGTTTTTCAGCCTCTATCAGTGCTAATGAAGTCTTGCAATCAGTGAAGTCTTGAAGAAAGTAAAAGGTACATTCAGCCAAGAGACAATCCTGCCCTTGGTTTGGCTGCACTCTAACCAGAGGGCAGAGCTGTGGGGAGAAGGCAGGGTTATTTCCCCCCCACTGCTGCCTCTCTCCTGAGGCTCGTCCTCTCCCCGTTGACACGGGTTTTCATTTCACATAAAAGTGAAGAAAAGATTTGGGAAAGAGGCATAATTAATCAGATGTAACAGGAAGGGAAAATACACGACGAGACATATGTTAATGCCCAGGCTTCCCGCTGAGAATGAGAGTGATATTTAATCCAGAGTTAAATACCATGTGGCTTTGACCTATTGCTAATGAGCTGATGTTTGGTTGAAGGTTGAAAGTTTTCTCAGGAGAAGTTTTCGCTGCTTTGCCGTGGACATGCGCAGTTTACCTGGGCAGTGGCTGCGGGCTGAGGACATGTCCCCTCTCCCACCAGGCACCCTGTCCCAGTGCTGGAGCTGCAGGACAGCTTGGCTTTCAGCTGGTTTTGCTTTCTTCAGGGCAGCTGTGGTCTCAGATCATGTTTCAGAGTCACACTGAAGTCTGTGTTCATACTCCAAGATCTGAGCAAGTTTTCTTTCTCTCTGGTGTGTAAATGGCACAAACTTACATTTTGTTTGTTTTAAGCTTCGCAGCTGTGCTTTGACCCTCAGATCTGTGAAATTATGGTCCGGCAACCTACGAAGATGATGCTCTGTGTGCTCACCAGGAACAGACACAGCTAAACACTGGCTGCGTGTGAGTTGCAAGGAGAAATTTTCGTCTTCCCCACAGAGGGTCATCAGAAGCCTCGTTTGTGCTGTTCTGAGCTCGAGTTTTAATGAGTCGAGGACATCCAGATCCAAAATGCAGATGTCAAATTCCAATGGCAGGTATTTGAAATGGCTGCCAAGTAAATATCAAGGTGCTTCCTAAGCCAGAGCTAAAATGGGACCTACCTGGGGCCTCGCTGCCATCTAGCACTTCTATTCGGCCACATCTAAAATGCGCAGGATAAGCTGTGAGGATCTCTTAAAAGTGATTTTTGTAGTTTACTGGAAGAAACCAGCCATGTCTACAGCAGATATTGTCTGCTTCTCAGCTGGCAGGTTGGTTTTTGTATGGACAGAAAGAAAAAGTCCTGTTGTGCCTTTCTTTCAAGCGCTGAAGAGAGATCTGAGAGCTCTCTTGGCATCTGCAATGGGAAGCTCTTGCAGCTTTGTCCTTCACCTTCCGTGGCAGCCTGAAGCCATGAGGGATCTCAGACTGGTGGGGTTGGAAGGGACCTCTGGGGATCATCCAGTCCAACCCCCTGCTAGAGCAGGGTCCCCAGAGCAGGGTGCCCAGGATGGCGTCCAGTCGGGTTTGGAATCTCTCCAGAGCAGGAGACTCCACAACCTCTCTCGGCAGCCTGGGCCAGGGCTCTGCCACACTCACAAGAAAGAATTTTCTCCTCATGTTCAGGTGGAACTTCCTGGGTTCCGTTTTGTGCCTGTTGCCCCTTGTCCTGTTGCTGGGCACCATTGAGAAGAGTCTGGCTCTTCAAATATTGATGAGATCCCCAAGGTGATGAAGTGCAGCCCTCCAGCTGCTGGTGGAGTTCAGGTTCCTTCTTGGTAATTTCTGGAGATTTCAATTTATTGCCTCTATCTAACCACTTAGAGGATCTTCCTGTTCTTCTATTTTTTTTCTGGGGCCTGCTTTGTGGTGGTCTGATTCTCGTGGGATTTAGTCCCAGCTCTGCAAGGCTCAGCAGTCCCTCTGCTGTATCTCTTCATAGCTCCCCAAAACTACCTGTCATTAAAAAAACCTGATGCAAATGTTCTGCCTCAGAGCGATTTTCACTCAATTTGGTGCCTGTGATTTCCTGAGCATCCTGTAGGTGATTCTCTAATTTCTTATTTTCCTTTCCTCTCTTTCACTGCCAGTGCCTGGGGATATCGTGATGATTCAGCCTCCAATTTACCTGATTCATCATGCTAAATTCCCTGACAAAATCTGCTTGTTTTAAATCCTGTAATACTGTGGAGGCAATTTGTTTTCTAGCCAGAATGTGTTACGGCTTTTAGAATGTCTCACCATTTTGAAGCTGCATCCTCAATAGATTACATTTGTTTGCTACTGGATTGTTCTTTTTCTTTTGTTCTGTAGGAACAAAAGTCCAAGGAAATATTTTCCTTTTTTCTTTTTTTTCTCTCTAAGATTAAGACTTTAAAACACTTTGAGACTTAATTTCAGTCTGTAGCATTCCTGCTGCTCCGAAGCTCCATGTTTTTTCCCCGCAGGCTTTAGCATCAATCAAATCCTTTTAAATGTCAGTGTTGCTTCCTATATTATTATTGTTATTACCATTTTAGATGCCGCAAAATGAACTTGCATTGTTGATGGAAGTGACAAACAGCATCAGGAGATCCTTGCTTGGATGATTTTTAACATGAAACAGGCTGATTATGCTGTGGGGAGATTGGTAGGAGAGGGTCACCATGTTGGTCACCATGTCACTATCAGCATTGACTGCTGATAGTCCGGGAAAATACCAGGGGAATCCTTTCAGTTCCTGGCACTCAACAACTGGCTGTGGGTGTTCACTTAGTATGAACACAGCAAGGGCTGGGACTACGTCCTTGACATCACCCATCACTATACTAGGAGAAATGGTGGTTTTCTTGCTTTTTGTGTTCTGTGGTGATTTCACCTCCTCCTCATGAGCCCCAAACCACCAGGGTGGGCTGGAGAGACAGCATCTCCTGTGGGACTTGCTGGGCAATAGCACGAACACTGCAGAAGTGATGCGAATGCCCAGCAGACTGAGCTTTGCCTTCTTCCCTGGCCCAGAGCCACTCCTGAATTACAGCAGCTGTGGCTGCAACAATTTGCTTTTACGTGAGATCACGAATGTGCATTGCAAAACTGCCTAGCTTGAGCCCTTACTCAAACGTGTTTCTCTCTGAGAAATTATTGCTTGAGATTTAAGACACACAACTCACTGAAAATAGCTACCAAAATTGTTTAAGAGCTGGAAGTACAAGGAAAACTAACAAGCCCTTCTTTTTGCCTTTGTTCTCTTTACTAACACAGTGAGTTCAGAATGTGTTTGCAGCTGGTTGGACTAAGTTCAAAAGCTGTATATATGCCTTTTGTCTTTTAAAAAATTTGGAACCAAACCCCTTGCCCTTCATGAAAAGAGAGATACCATTTGGCAGTTGTGAATTTATGGCCAATTTTAATACGATGCTCTCTGCTGCCTTACGGCAATTTTCATTTTGCAGTGGCGGTGGCTTGCTCATTAGCCATGATCCTTCCTAGCGCTTTGCTGACCTCAATGTCTTAACAATTATTACTGAAGTAATTTTCTGACTCAAGTAGCGCGAAGTTGGGAAGTAACTATGAGTCTTGGTTCTGACAGGGCAAAAGGCAGGACGTGCAGATGGCTGAAAGGTGTGGGTGATGTCTCCTTGCTGACAGTCTTCCTGCTGCAGAGCCTGGCCCTGCTGCAGTTCAGCAGATGGGGATGAATTAGTCACTTAGAGATTTTGTCACTGCTTTACACAGCAATTCTCACTATGGTTCTGGTCCCTTTTGTCTTTGGGAAAATGTTTGGGGGGCAATGCTGTGAGATCCTGTTTTCCTCATGCTGTTTGCTGGGTGGCAGCTGGTCATTAGATTTGCCAGTTGTCTTTGGGGTGTGTAATATGTTTTCAACTGTAACCATGGATGGATGTCTTCTTGCCTAGTCTGTGGGGTCCTTCAGTTGGGCTTACCAACAAGCACCATCTCCTTATGCCAAAGGTGGCAGTGGAAGGAGAAACAAACAGCTGAGGTGGTTTGTTAAACACCCACTGAAATAAGGGATATGTGTCAGAGCAAAAAACCTTCAGTGCAGTTCCTAATTCTCTGAGCAGCATCATTTCTGTTGGATGTGCTATACTTTCTTCAGTCTTTTGAAATCAGAAGTCATCCATGGGAATTTTGAGAAGTTAGGGTTGTTGGTTTGTACAAACCTGCAAGGCATGGCTGGTCTGGAGGTATCTGCAAGGTGAACTGAGATCAGCTGGTAGCTTGAATGGAGAGGAGGGAGAGAAACAGAGTGACAACATAACCCATGAAAGTATCAGCTTGCTGGAAGAGGTTTTCTGTGCAGCTTTTGCTGAAGTGCCAAACCCTGCGCATGCTCAAAACTCAAAAGAGAATCTCTGGTGAAATACGTGGTGAGAGAACATCTGGAAGGGCTCAAAGAGTTTTCAGGCCTATGCTTGATAAGTCCTAGAATGTTAGGAATTTTCAGATAATGCATGTAAAGAAAAACCTGTTCTAGATGAAACGTGGAGCTCTAAGACATGCTCAGGGACACATACATGCACAAACCCCAATTCCTGGTCAGGGTTTCTTTGCATGATGCCTACTGTGAAGGGTAGGTCTCAGAAAGACACAAGTAAAGCAGAAGATGCTGAAGCTACAAAACCAGACAGATATGAAATGTTGTAATATGAGGTCTGAGGTGTCTGTGTGACATGTATTTTGTTTTATTCATTTTTTTCCAGAATTAAAAAAGTGATGGTGTATGTGGGAGCATGGTCCATGACTGAAAGTCAGTCCTGTGATACTTCTCAGACTTCCACATAGCTGAGTGAATGTATGTCCGGTGGAGTGCAGCTGGGTTGTGGTAGCGAGTCTAACAGGAGCAAATGCCAACGTTCACAAAGAAAAATGACCCATTCAGGAGCTCACTGTTATTTGAAATATTGCCCCACAGCAGAGCGGGATAGCTCACTAATTTCTTGTTTCAGATAATAGTTCTGCACAGGTAATCTTTGCCCTATTGAAAAGAGAAGTTTCAAATGTCCCTTCCAGGTCTGAATTTCATTTTGATCCATCCTACAGGAGTATCTCATCTGATGAGTTATGACTTGCAGGACAAGCTTCTTTCCTGGGATTGAACATGTCATTGATTCACTAGACAGGACTGGTAACATGGTGCTGCTTTGCTTTGGAACTTGAGAAAACAAGCTGATGCCAGATGTCTCCCTGGTTGCTTCTATCAAATGGTATCTAAAAACCTTTCAGGAGCTAAATTTCTGTGCTTACCTACTCAAAGGTTCAAGGAGAAAGGTAGGAGGAGGTACAAGTGAATCTGCCCGGGCTGGTGTATTCAGGTATGAATTACTACATTTTAAAAACCCCTTTTCCCCACTAGTGTGTTGTGAGGTTTACCTTGATAAAAAAAGCAGAGTATTTTGAGAGTAACAGAGAGAAGAATGGTTTCTGCAGCTGAAACAGCACTCAGTTTTTCATTGGAACTGGGTCAAATGCCAGTCAAGAGCTCGCCTGCTAAAAGCCATTGTTAATGTAACAGTTTAATAAACACTGATGGACACAAAGTTCTCTCCAATGAGAAAACACGTGGGAAATCAGGGGTGTGGGATGGCCCTTTGCCCAGTGCTGGCTCAAGAGCAATTGCCGCCTCCTGTGTTATTTTCTTCTGCCAACTTTGGTGTTTTTCTGGAGATTGAACATGTACTTTACATCTGGCTTGTTTATCACATCCTAAAGGCATTATTACAGCAAATTAGTCTCATGTGCTGATCCTGTGAAGAAGGCTCTTAGGACCGACATACTGTGCCTGCTGAGAATCCTCTTGTGCAACTTTTTATTGAACCACAGGAATACTTGTATTATTTTTATCACATTTTTTAAATGCTTTCCTATTCCGCAGTGTGTGAAGCAGCAAAGGAACAGAGACGTAGTAAACAGCATATTTTGTCGCAACACCTCCCATGCAGCCACCTTCCAGCTCTTGCCATGAGCAGTCTCTTTTTCCTCGTGCCTTCTTTTTGCCTCTAGCTGAGAGAGGAGAATATTTTTGAGAAAACTAAGTGAGAATAGAGGGGATGAAAGTGCAGTGCAAGAAAGCAGAGATAAGGAAAAGTGACAGCAGAGAAGGTGGAAAAGAGAAAAAAAAATCAACCAAGCACAAGAAATACAGCCATGCATAGCCACAGGGGAATTGTGTAAATAACGTAGGTGTGTGTTTATGTGTGTGTATAGCTATCCATAAACAATCTTAGCTTACAAATGAAAGAGGCAAAAGTTAACCTAAACAGACCATATTGCAGCCAGGAAATGAAAGGAAGATGAAGAGCGAGATGGATGGCTGGAGACATGAGGCCCTGGCCCCGGGGGAGTCCTGCAGTGGAAGAGGTTTGCTTTGTGCAAATGGTTTTATAATAATAATATTGTTGTGCTAGCAGACAAGGTGATGATAACTTCTGCGAGCTTCTACACAAAATGTTTTGTGCTCCAAAGGTGTTAAGAACTGTAATTCAGAAGAAACTTTAAAGCTGAAGGGCTGGGATGTTTCTGTGCAGACTTCAGCGTGCCCTGCCCAGTTCATGGTGTGTAGCCGAGGGGAGGCACTGGGACAGGGAAGGACAAGGTTGAAGTAAAAGCATTTTAAATTAATAAAGTACTTTGGGATATGTGATATATATGGATACTTTTGGATATATGATATTTGTGGATGAAAAGGACATGCTCTGCTTTTGGCTTTGCACAATGGGGTTTGGATCTGGCCAGCGAAGAGTCATTTCGTAGTAGATTTCTTCTCCCTGGGCTGACCATGCAGAAATGCCAGAAATCTTGGCCACACGATAGGAATGAGCTGTGCCACTGTTGATAGCTTTTCTGCTGAAGCATTGGGCTATAGTTAGTCAAGAACCTGGCCAAAGAGCAGAGGAATGGGCTGAGGAAAGTCAGCTGGAAGCAGGAGGTGGTGACCCGAAGTCACCTTAGTGTGCAGTGTGAGGACGCTTGGAGAAGGTTACCTGTTGACCGAAGCAATTAGCCAGTTGGTGAGAATGATTTGTTTAACACCATCCAATGGGTTTCAGTGAATTGTCTCAAACTAAGCAGAATCAGTAGAACGCTTCCTTTTCTGACGACTTCCAGGTCTGTTTCCAACTGTTCTCTTTCATGTCTACTTTAACTGTTGGAGGCAAAAGGTAAGTATCCCTGCTTGAACCTCTTGCCTTCATACTTGTATAAATTTCTACTGGAGTCTTCCCTTGGTCTTTTGAGCACTACCCTGTACCCTCTTTGGAGAACGCAGCTGTCTGCCCTCAACTCTTGGCTCTGCCTGGTGGAGCAGTAGATCTTGTAGTTCCTGCTATTTCGTGAATCAGCTGACAGTAATTTCTTATGAATTGATGGTTTTCTTTTGGCCTTTATGCTTGGAGATCAAGAGGTGGTGATCCTTTAAGCTCATGTTGCCTGTGAAACAAAAAGCCAACCGGTGCATGCGACTTGTTCTTCTCTCACTGGTTACCTTGGAAATAATTCTCAAGGGAGAGATCAGAATAATCGTAACAATAAAGAATTAAAGTAATGACATTTATTAGGTGTTTTTTTTAAATTGCTTGGTCATAGATTGTAGTACTGTGTGGTTTTTCATTCAAGAAATGGGCTAGTTGAGGCCTATTTTCCCATCATACATCCGTGCTGGTTTTCTCTGAACAGTTGGACTGTTCCAATGTGGCCTTTTTGCTTAGGCAAGTGAAAATGTGCTGTGGTGCGTTAGCTGCCCGCAGTTCCATAGTGACTCATCTAGTTTATTGGGTTTTTTCTCTTCCGTACTAATATAAAGGAGGAAAACTTTGTAAAAGTTGCTTTCTTTTCTCTTTCAGTGGTCAAAAAAAATGAAAGACTTTTCTCCATCATGTATGAGCAGAGAAAGTTCATGCATGATGTGTCAATTTGACAAGGAAAATAGATGTATTATTCTGCTCAGACATGTTTTTATCTCTAACGTGGTTTTCCACACCAGTCATATATTAAATGCAACTACTTGTTCTGGAAAACATCTCTGCTTGCCTTGGTGAATATTAACTATTCCCTCCCACTCATTTTTTTTGTCTTAACAGGTCTCTAATCACAGTAGAGCTTCATTTTGCCCTCTGGAAAATTTGTTTTTATGGTGCTTTCCCATAATGCTCTGTAAAAAAAGCTTGAAAGTCTAAATAATTACATTATTCTTATTTCGTATATGTATTAAATGACTTAATGAGTCAAAAACATTGAAACAATTTAAAATATTGTGACAATTAAGGCCGAACCTATGTGTCCTATTACGATGCACAATATCGCGCTACTGAGTTCAAAATGCCTCCTCCCCCTAAACACATTTTTTTGTATCCCCAAAGAATATTATTTACCCAAGTAAGTATAAAAACTGCCCTTCGTCTTGGTGCACAATTTAACCTGGCTGGTAATTTGTTTAACATCCCCCGGTAATGTCACGGCCTTGGTGAGAATGTTGTGTTTCTTTGGGTTATATTGGGAAAATAAAGTTTAAACAATGCTTTGCTGCTTTTGTTATTCTCTTCCTTTGAACAGTATGAACAGTGTTAGAATATGCTTTACAGCTCGATACTTCCGTTTATAATAATGACATGACTTCCAGCTCTGTGGGTATTTCTTTCTCCTAGGGAAGCACTCGATATGACGGGATGAAGCTTTCAGGATCTTTTATAAACAATATGTCAGGCACAGAGTTAATAGAGTTCAGACCTGCTGCTTCACAGATAACCCTGAAAAACAAGAAATTGTCTTAAAAGGCAAGGAGTGTTGCTGTGGATAGGGCTGGGTGAGGGTCAAGCCAGGCTGCCCCAGGACTGCAGGCTGCTGCTCCCAGCCAGCACGAATAGCCACACACGGAGCGCTCAGTGGTGTTACTAAAGGGATTACGGGTTAGCCTGGCCCTAGTTCTTGCTGTAACTAATTCCCCTCAAATGACTAACTTATTAGAAGTGAGAGGATGATGATACGGTAGTAGAAAATAACATTTTGCCAGTGCTGTTAAGTAAATATCATGGATGCCAACAGGGCAAACCTGTGGTTACCCGTCTTGGCTCCCGCATCCAGCAGCTATCAGCCAGTTCTCCTCTTCACCGCAGAGTCTCAGTGCTGCTCCCACGAAGATGAATTGGACAATCTGTCTTCACGGCAGGAGCTCTGATGATTTGTAGGAAAAACTGTCATCACTGATAGGACAGCCAATCTATCACATCAGGCCATCTCCTTTATCCTTCATTGCATCCCTCCTTATTGCAATACTTCCAAACTCAGTCTCTTGACTCTTCCCTCCCTCGCTCAAACTCTGCTGCTCTGTAGATTGCCTCAACAACTGGGAGAATAAAAACATAACGTCATTTGAAGCATGGAAGCGCAGCTCTGCCTGCACGGGCAGGCAGGCAGACGATGGGCTGTTTCGCTTTGCTTGGTGTCGATGGGCAGCGTGCCCCTCTGCTAGCCCCACCGCTGATCACAGCATGCAAGCCCTTGGCTGCTCGGCTTACCAAGTGCAGAGCTTTTCTTCTGGTCTGCAGGTATGGCCCTCACAGGACAGCCAGGCGTGAGGCTGCTGAGTAGTCACCCTCTTGCTCCCTGACACACTTGGCAGAGCCTCTGCAATCCAGAGGAACACATACAACAGTCATACAATAGTCTCTCCTTGTTAGGGCAGCTGGTTCTGTCATCGGCAAGGCCAAAGACAATGGGAAATTTGGATTCTGATGCTTCCTGAGGAACCAAAGAAGGTCACTGAAGGTAACTTGTGACTAATTGAAGGCTGGTGTAAAATGAGCTGTATAAAACAAGGAACACCAGCAGCAAATTCCGGTGTCCTGATGGGTTTTTAGGAGCATCCTCTGCCCCGAATCCCACATGGAGCAAATATGAATAGTACCATGGTGAGAAATAAATAATGCATTGACTCAAGTCTGTAAAGAATTAATGTTTTCTCTTTAGAGGGAATAGTCACTCACACAGTTCCTTTAATTTGCTAATTTTCAGAAGAGAGGGAATCGCTGTCAGTTAAGCCATTTCTGTGGGTACCTCGCTGGATCTCTTGTGGGGTTTGTAAATGAGAAGGCTGACACGCAACTGGAGAACTGGATGATGGTACATCAGCTGCCAGAACCCCAGAGCTGACGTAGCGGGAGTGATTCACAGCTGCTCCGACTGAATCCACCTCCTCACTGCTTCATTACATAGTCTGCAGAGCTTAATTGTCTGTTGTGCTAACAGAGGGTCCCAGATTCCAGGTATAGTATAAAGAAACTTCTAGAAGTCACTCAGGTGCTAATTTGGCACCTGCCTCATACACCTGTGGTGTATGAAGTGCTGCTTGGGGCGAAGGGTTCTTTGTGAAGTTAGAACAAGTTCCTATACAGGCATTTTTCACTCTTGGATAACAAGTTCATTCATGGCTGGTGTGATTTTTCTTGTGTAGAATGTGAAAATTTTGGCCTCTTCGTACTGGTTGTGCCTTCTACCATCAATAAAAGCCTTTGGCAGGATTTATGAAAACTGACACGTTGCTGGATATAAACCAGATTTGGTCGTGGACTGAATATATTTTTGGTCAAAACCTTCCTCATATAAATCAGGAGCACCATGGCTTGTTTAATTTACAAATTTGAGAACTAATCCGGGGAAAGTGAAGTAGCCGACGGATGGCAAGTTGCTTGTTCACTTGCTTTTTATTATATAAACGGCACATGGATAATGAGCGACTGAAACAGCCAACCAACTTTTGATTAATATATTTGATACAGTTGCTCAGAAGGGAAAACATGTTTCGATTCATTTGTTGTTGTTTGTAACGAGCGCACGTTACGGCGGTAGTGATTACCTTAATGAATCAATTAAGTGTAAAGCAATTTAAGATGGATGGAGCTGGTGATGGCCAATTGTGCGAGCACCACTGGGAAAGTTAGTCAGCAAACCCTGCCAGCCTGTTGTGTGAGCGGGAGAGGTGGGCTTGGGAGGTGGAGAAGGCAAGGAAGCAGGTGGTGGAAGAGGAGCCTGCTTTGGCAACCTGCGTGTTTCTGAGCGTGGTAATTATCTTCATCACTTAGGTTGGATCAAATCTGGTCCCTGACCTGCTGGAAAGAGCAGAGATGGATTTTTGAGGCACAGAAATTTGCCAGCAGATGCTTCACTGTTCAGAAAGGAGTAATACGGCTCCTGTAGCAGCATCAAGAGTTTATCTACTCGCTGGCTCTTTGCGCTGTTAGATAACAAGTTTTTAAATGGAAATACTCTATACCTGGAGTGTTTCTGTGTATTTTCTAGTAGTAAATGAAAAACAATTAGTGCACATTTGGGTTTCATTTTGTGGCGGGGTCCATCAAAGTTGGGATCCCTGTAGCACAACACAGGCTGTGGGATTTCTCTGAGCTAATTCAGGTCCAGTAACTCAGGCTGAACTGGAACATTTATTGTAGAGAAGCACTCGATCTCGTGTTAAAGACCTCTGGCAGTAGAGAACCTTTGGTAATTGGCTTCAGTCATCGATTATTCACACGATTGCTCCAAGAATTTGTTTTTTTCCTGGCCAAGGGCGAGTTTCCCCTTGTAACCCTGGAAGTTGATACAGGCTCTAGGTTGAAGGGCTCACGATAGCAGATTTTCCTTATCCTTTAGGTATTTAAATTGTCGTCAAAGTTCCCCTTTCACCTTTTCTTTGATAAATTAAGCAGATCTTTCTCTGTGGTCCTACTTTCTAATTCCTTAATATGTTTTTGTAGCTTTTCCCTTAACGCTCTCCAGTTTTGGAGTCTTGCTCAGATAAATCATTTAAATGGTTGTCTTTTAAGACTTGAAGTGTCCAGATCCTTCACTACTGTCAGCAATGGGAGGTGAAGAATCGGTTATTCTGTTTTTCTGTTCTGGCTCTGTAATTTGTTTGCTGAAGAATCTTCTCTTCACTGAAATTCATGTCTTGTTCATACTTCTCCTGAGAACAGCCACCTCCTTATACCTCAGTTGTATGTCATTCAACTTACAGCTGATTCAAGTTTGGATATTTAAAAAGTCAAACCTCTAATGTTTAGGTGAAATACTTTTGTCTCTTTCTCAGATGAAACTAGTCACATTTTGACCTGAATTTGTCCCCTCCCTGGCAGTGTTCCAGGCGAGGTTGGATGGGGCTTTGAGCAACCTGCTCTAGTGGAAGGGGGCCCCCCGCCCGGGGGGGGGGTGGTGTTGACCTGAATTTGTCCCCTCCCTGGCAGTGTTCCAGGCGAGGTTGGATGGGGCTTTGAGCAACCTGCTCTAGTGGAAGGTGTCCCTGCCCACGGCAGGGAGTTGGAACTAGGTGATCTTTAAGGTCCCTTCCAGCCCAAAGGATTCTGTGATTCTATAACTTTGTGGATAGTTTTCACCTATATAAAGAGCTTTAAATGGAGAGTGGCTTCTGAAAAGGCTTATTCCAGTCTGAGCTGAATGCCTCCAAAGCACTTCGCAGCTGCTGGGAGATTGCTGTAGCACTCACAGCTCCTCTAAGGTTGCTGTGGAGCTTTGCCTGATGATTTCTAATAGTCTGAGAAGTCTTTTAACTAGTTTACACAAACAGTGCATCCAAGCAATTGTGTGTGCATATAATTACTGACCTGTTACTGACTGTGCAGTCTCTGGATGTTAATGGATATCTACCTATGATGTCTGGGGCTTTCAGAGCCCAAAGGAGATCCCCACTGACTTGCTTAAGAGTGGGCTAATTCTACATCATCTTCTCCTTAGGCATTTTGCTATCATGATCCAAGTTGCTCCAGTGAGGAACCTTCTGTCTTGCACTCTCTTACCGTATGCCAACTGCAATGCTTGTAGCAGTTTTCTATATTCACTTGGGAGATGAAGGACGGTACTATCAGAAAAAGGGTTTCACTCTGGATGTCTGTGCTTGGCTCTAAACTTCTCCTTTATTCTTTGCTGGTGGTTGTGTGACTATTGACTCTGTTTTCCTTCCGCAGTTCGCCACTGTCTCAGATCCAGTGTTCCATCCCCAGGACGTTTTGTTGTTAGAATCCTGCACACAGAAATGAGATGCTGAAGTGCTTTAATTAAAACCACGTTTCAGGCAAGTCGTTCAGTCTGTTGTGCAAAAATGGAACATCTTACATGAACCTTAATTTGAGAGGCTTAAACTGCGCAGGAAAAAATTCAAGTGACAGGTTGGTTGTTAGCTGAAGGCAGTATATAAACGCTTGTCTTGCTCCTGCCGTTGTGTACAGGGGCATCACACGCTGTGCTGGATTTGACATGGAGCATGCTGGATAATTTGTGTGTAAAATGGAGTAATTTAACGATGTGGTAGGATAGGAGAGGGTGAGGTTTAAGGAAAAAATGCAGCACTTTTTTGTGCTGTTTGTCGTTACATTGGGGAAAATGTAACCATTGCACCGTGCAAAATCTACAAACGGGTTCAGAAAGAGGGGTAACTATTAAAATAAAAAATAAGAGGGTACACCCGGGCAAAATTATACTGTGGGCGTTTCTGGTCCTTATAGTTATGAGGTGTCAGCTAACGGCCACTTTCAGAGAGAGGACACAGCTCTAGAAAACCCTGAAGTTTATCAAAAACTGTTTCTAGACAGCTTTTTCCTGGAGTTAAGCTTCTATTCACCTGTGTGCTTCCATTTCTTTGCCTCAGTTGCTGAGTCTCTTCCACAAAAGTGTCAGTTGTGTCTGAATAACTGAGGGTCGACTCACGTAGCTATGTGTAAGAGTATTTTGATAGAGCACAAATATTTTAAGATTTATTTATCATTTATTTATCAAAAATCCCGTGCTTTTAGTGGCCGCAGTGGATCATTCCTG
>NW_010423832.1:69530-81692 GCF_000710305.1 Buceros rhinoceros silvestris
CTTCAAAAGACAGAAACTGTCTTTTTTTGTCATGTTTGAATAAAAGTTACTGCAGCGGCACCCAGGTTTCTGGGTGCTCTAGGAACACGTGTGATAGCAATATGCATCTTTTAGCTTACTTTTCATTAAATAACTACTAGGAAACACCAAAGGAGATTTACAGTAGTCAAACTAGATATACTGTAATGCAGCAGTGAATTAGCTCTACTGTAATGATACTTCACTGTTACTCAGACTGCTCTGCTTAACAGAGAAATCTCAGTGCCTTACAACTAGTTCCTCCAAATCCTCTCATTTTCTCATTAATGCTTTTGATTTATTTTGCTTCCGATGTGAATTTGTTTTTCAGAGAAGTTTTGATTGCTGTTACCTTCGCATGGAAAGTTCAGGTTTTCATCTAGCGAGTCTGATTACCAGCATCCAAGAGCTTCCATTCTCACTGTGGAGAGCTGCAGACAGTATTATCCTTCATTAGTGTCACAGTCTTTCTAATTCAAGCCTTTGCCTTTCTATTGATCTTTGAGTTACATCTGATTTTCCTACTTCCAAAGTCATCTTTCTTGCCTTTCTTTCTTTGTAAGCGCTGAGGCAGACAGTTATTTTTCAATGTACTTCTAATGTACTTACTGCAGCTATCAATACTCCCATAGTTCTCCCACAGACAACATATTTCTGAGTGGGTTATCAGTCACAACACCGATGATGTGATATGGTCCGTTGGTATAATTTGATAGATACCACTGGAGTGTGGCCATGCTCTACGCTGGAACTGCAGGAATCCTGCTGGAGTGATGCTCTGCCTTGTGTGATATCGAAATGTCATGCCATAAATGCTGGATTTTACTGTGTGGGTCTTGATCAATGTAGGTTTTAGACAGCACAAGAGCTGTTAGGAGAATACTGCATTTTGGGGAGCACAATGTTGGTTTTGTTGGGTGTGGGAAGATGCTCCACAGTTTCTATTCAAGTGATAGTTAA
The DNA here is from genome assembly GCF_000710305.1 of Buceros rhinoceros silvestris. Classification (NCBI taxonomy): domain Eukaryota; kingdom Metazoa; phylum Chordata; class Aves; order Bucerotiformes; family Bucerotidae; genus Buceros; species Buceros rhinoceros. The sequence goes on from NW_010423832.1 coordinate 70,509, forward strand.
ATATCTCCACGTGATATACCAAGCTTGTAACTCTACGAAAGCTTATTGATCTTCTGAGAGAAGGAAGGTACTGCAGTCAGGAGATTTTTGCCTGATAAAACTGTGGGATTCCTAGAAAGTGACAGACATCAGTTGCTGGCTGGTAAATGCTTCACGGGTTTTAAATTGCTCTGATGACAAAGCCAGACAGACCGCATATAAACCAAGAGAGGGAGATTCAGACTAGGGAGAAGGAAGAAATGTTTTATACTGAGGGTGGTGAGACCCTGGCCCAGGTTGCCCAGAGAGGTGGGAGCAGCCCCATCCCTGGCACCATCCCAGCTCAGGCTGGACCTTGGGGCTCTGAGCACCCTGCTCTGGGTGCAGATGTCCGTGCTCCCTGCAGGGGGTTGGACTGGGTGAGCTTTGAACGTCCCTTCCCACCCAAACCATTTTGTGATTCGATGTGTATCTATGGGCCACAAACAGCTGGTGAGTGCTGTATGTTTGGCCACCTACAGTTCCAAAAGCATCACCTCCAGCGGTTATTCTCTTTTTAACAGGGAATTAGGAACTATGGGCACAGCCATGAAGCCATATCTGCCACCTGAGAAAGCACTTCACCGTTTGCTTTTCCCGATGCCTCATTGCAATGAGATTGAACTAAAAAATGGGAATTTTACAATCTCTTTTCATGACTGTGTTAAACTCCAGATCTTAATTTTTTTATATTAAAATATATACAAGGGAGACTAAAAAAGCGACGTGAGTGTTGGCCAGTGCCTGAAGAGCTTTCATCAGTGTTCACAGATTCAAAGCCTGAACAAAATGGGAGCTTTCAGGGCTTTTTCTCATATAAAAGCCATTTCTCATGAGTATTGAAATGTAAGTGTGCATATGGTGCTTTTTACTTCTAACACACTGTTTGCTTTAATTAATCACTCAGTATTGTATACGAGAGGCCTATGGAAAAATTTCAGAACTGCTCTTCAGAATTAATGAACGTTTCAGGCAGATCTCATTTCCCTTTCCGTGCTTCTCCCTTTTTTTGGACATACATGCTTCCATTTCAAAACTCTGGATGGATGGCTTGGTGTGCATGAGAGGTGCAACGGCTGCTAACTTGGAGTTGAAGAATGGGATAATCCAGGACGATGACATTAACAAGTGTTTTCTCCCCTCCCTCCCACCTTCTCACAGCTTTTATACTCTTGATCTTCCTGGTACGGCTTTGTGAATCACAGGATATTTGCACCAAATTATCTGCGCAGCTGATGGTGCTAGAAATGCTCTACCTGTAGAAAGAAACCATTTCAAAGGGAACACAAGAACATGGGTGGTGAAACTGCTGATAAAAGTGCCATATTATAGATCATAAGTAATAGGTCTTCTGAAGTTGTTGAAGCTGACTTAAGACATGGGGGATAATTTTACTACAATTAAGACAAAGGGAGGAAGGAGGGAGACTTGGTTCATCCGAGAAACTTGGTATTTCCCTGGATTTGCTAAATTCCTGGAGTGTTCAGCAGAAGGTGGTAAAAAACACCATTAGCAGTAGAATATATCAGAGTCCAACCTAAATATCTGAATAAAGAAAACTGCAGTGAGCTCTAAGAAAGGAGACTTCAGTTATTGTCCAACCTATTGCCATAAAATACTCCTCAAATCAATAGGGCTTGTGTCATTGGGGGTGTCACTCAAGGGCATTTTTAAAGGAACTAGTTAATCGTGGATTGGTACAACAGTGCTGAAGCGAGGCTGGGTTATTCTCAAACACAAGTGCTTTAAGGCAGCCAGGGATGGCCACAGAGTCCGTGACTTCTTTTCTGTTACCTTCCACATCCTCTTAACCCAACACCCCCCTGAAGTTAAGATGTTAGTAAACAGAAGTCAAGTATTTTTACTACAAGAATTCTTGCCATGGGTTGACCTTTTTGCAGGGAAAGAATCGCTCTTTTTTACATGCTGATGTCAGATATTGCTGCTGTTTAAAGCACTCGAGTTGCAGGTGAGTGAGTGGCTCCACCAGCGCCCCATCCTAGTTGGGCACCGTGCTCTGCTCCCCGTTGATGCTGCCCGGTGGATCTGTGCCCCTCAGCTTTGACTGCAGCTGATGAAGCAAGGCCTGGCTTGCTTAGGGCAAGCTTGCTCGTGGGATGAGGTCTTGGTGGCATAGGCTTTAGCGTGCAGCACGCGCTGCAGTCTGCAGCCATCCCTTCCCTGCTCTTCCTGCTCTAGCTGGCTGTGTTCACGCCAGCGTGCCACCCAGCTGCTCTTGTCCTGCCTGATTGCTGTGGAGATGAATTTCACAGGTCAAATGATCCATAAAATCCCCATTTGCTGTAAGAGAACGGTGGTCATCATCTAACATCTCCTTTAGAGAAATGTGATGTGTAACACACACCATAACAAGTTCTGTGTGTGTCTTCCTACGTGACCCATCAATCTGTCTACAAAATCTGTCTTTGCCTAATACAGAAGACGAGCCTTGTGCCGTTGAAAGAAACGGTAAAGGAAAACAAAATCAGGTCAGCCCCAATAATTAAGGTAGAATTTCTTTTACATACAATGATTTTTAGGCTAAAACAGATGTTGAGGATAGTGATTGTCATCCATGGCACGGTTTTCCTGTTTATCGCTCCATGATGTGAATGCAGAAGTTGTAAATCACCTCTAAATATCCAAAAGTCATGCAAATAGCTTTCAGTTACAGGGAAACAAACTCATTTTATTCCCAGCCAGCCATAGGTGCAATAAAGAAATGCTTTGCCTTCTTGGGATGTATAGATAAACCCGGCTAACAGCTGCGGATATCGCTCTGTGAAACAAAGGTCACTGTTTTACAGGCAATGCTCTCATCTGAATGCAAGAGCTGGCATTTGTTTTTCACCATTGGAGTGTTTGCAAACAAGTCTGGAAAGCGTTTTCACATTAAACATATGGAGTTATATTAGTCTGTACATAACGTTTCAATTTGTAGAGGGCTGCAGTGGAGTACTGGGCAGACTGGGTCTCCGGGAAGGATGGCAGTGCTCTCGGTGTGGACTGCAATGGTTCTTGCTGGTTTTTCCTTATGAGAAAGGCTGTTTCTTCTGGGTCAGTTTAGCTTTTGGCAGATGTGCAATTCACGTGTGCGAGCGTTCTGTTTAGCTTACACCTGTAACAGCCTTAGAGTACACCATGAAAAATTGATTTGAAAGTATGTAAAAGTTTTTGCTGAACAACCACAGCAAGGATCTATAAATTGACAGTGGGTGGGTGGCAGAGAGGCGGTGGGTGCCTCTCCTGTCCAGTTTGTCACTGGTTTGCGACAGCTTTTTCTCAGGCTCGCTCTCTGACAGTGTGGAAACAACGTCTCGTCCCATTTGATTGCACTTTGCAGTCAGACAGAAACAATCTGCTGTAGCCTGGAGAGTAAACCCTACCTGTGTCCCGACGTCTGCCCAGGGAAGGTTGTGGTACCTGCAGGTGGGGTGTGGAATGAGATGTCCTGCCCTAGACCAACCAACAGTAAACCTGTCAGTGGGGTAAGGTTCTATTTAGTTCTATTTCATGCATTTATCAGCTGCATGGGCAGCATTTTCCACCAGTGTCACCATTTCTGCAGCCACTTACCTTCAACACTCGTAGCAATTAGTAGCCAGGACCCCTCAGAAATGCAAGACCATTCCTTTTCCTCACGGCATGGTTGTCTGCTGAGGAGAGTCTTCAAATTAATGGAGATAAATATCGCACAAAAAGGTGGTTATTTGTTTATCTGTACTTGGACTGAGATGGTTTGTGTGGGCTGTAGGTGTGGGAGGTTTTGTTATGCGTTAGCTGTGCTCATACAATCGGACTGCAGACTGTGATCAGTGAGGTGAGGCCCCTCCTCATGCCCTGTTTGCTTAAAAAGCCGTAAAAGCTTGACCACAGATGCTTCAGAACTGGAAAAATATTTAGAAACTCAGGAGTGCTGCCAGAGGCAGAGCGGCTTCCCTCGGCGAGCGGCACGGAGCTGGGGGAATGCGCAGAGGCAGGAGCACGTCCATTTGTGTTGGGGGGGGGAAGTATCCCCAGCAGAACAGAAACTTCTTATCGTTGCTTTGTATTTTCGTTGCTTTAAGGAAAGGCAAAAGGTGGTCAAAGCAAAATAATTGAGGATACCCATGGGTAAGTTCTCTCCCCCTATTTGGAGAAGCTATTAGGCACCTGTCAGAGCAATTAGCCTGTAATGTAATTTCCATATAATTGCAGAGTAATTGCAAATGTGTCCAAGTTTTTTTTTCATTAAAGCTAATATAAGTTAATATGCCACTGATGTTTCTTATGTACGTGCTAAACTCACTTTAATATACAATTAAAATGTATAAACGTGCATTAATCTGAGTTAGGTTTCCCCTGTCATTTAATAGCAAGGCGAACACAAAACCTGAGGTCCATTTCAGAAGTCTCTACCCAGGCACCAATTTAAGTCAAGTGACATGCTCAGGGGCTGCCAGAGCGCCGTGGCTGTCAGCCCACTGCATACCCCACTCATCGTGGAGTTCAGTGGGGGTTGGTTTGGGGCATCTCAAGTCACGTTTCAAAAGTTAAACAAAGAGAGTATTCCAGAGCTGCAGTTGTTACCAAGCCACAGTGCTCCTGATAATTTCAGGCTGCATGTGGTGGTATTTAACAAGAGCATCTAGAAAATGATGGGAAGTCCTTGTTTATTCGCTGGAGGCTGCTTTGTGCCCCTTAGGAGCTGTATCAGAAAGAAACCCTGCGTGGCAAAGGCTGGTATTTTCACTGGTTGATCTTACCATCATCTGTTTGCAGTTACAGGTACACTGCGTGGTGGCAAAAAACTCTAGGTAGCTCCTGAGGAAGAGCTTTATGTCCAGGCAGGAGAGGACAGAGGCAGCAGGATTTTTTGGATAAAGCTCAGGCTGATGAGGTGAGGATGTCTGACTAGTTCAGGGAGATGTGATCTCAGCATCCTGCGGAAAGCAATGTCTCTCCTGCCTGAACAGAGTATAGACAGATTCATCACGGGGAAAAATGATCTCAGGAGATCTCCTGAGATCTAATGGCAAAAGTCTTTGACAGTTGCTTTCCATGAAGTTTTGAATTCACCTGAGCAGATACATTGTGAAATAGTTAATCTGGGGTTTTTCTCCTTTTTTTTTTTTTCTTTTCTGGTGGAAAAGCTTTTTTACTGAGGAAAAAATAAGTGACCTTCTGTCACTGCACCCTATAGCACATAGCAACGCAGGCCAGAAAATGCCCTTCCTGGCTGGACCTACAGGAAAGGGAAAACCAGGACAAGCCAGAGGGAGAAAAGTATAAAGAGTGAGTTTCTCTTTTTTTCACCAACTTAAGGATGCAATTATACCTCTGGAAGTTCTGCTTTCTGTATTCATTTTACCTGACTATTGGGGGGAACACACAGAGAAATGAACACTGTATCTATTCCTCAAATCCATATTTTCTGTAACTGATATTTCCTGAGTTAAATAGCAAACCAGAAAAGTGCTGCAAAAGGCGATGTCTGGTCATCGGTGCCAAAGGGAAGCACAAAACTCAGACCAAGTATCTTCCTGAGTTTTCCGCACTTGCCTAGATCTTTACTCTTTCATAAAAGCCCTCCTTGGGGAGGGCTGCAGAGCCCCCCAGTTATACCTTTGTGTTCGTATCATGCTGTGACATACGCTGCTTTGCGATAAAGTCAGATCGTACTTAATGTTTCTCACTGCATTTTGTCCTTTCGAATTTGGAGGGTCGCGTGAAAACCGCCGCTTTGCCATTAAGGTATGTCTTAGATTTGATTTAAGAAAGGGAAAAGCGCCTTCAAAGTAGTGCTACCAATTGCAGGACTCCAGTTTACAAAATGGGAGCGTTTTCCGTACAGAAGCTCTGAAAAATAAAGTAGCGTCATGGCTGGCTGTTTAAGGTAAGTGGGCAGACAGCCATCAGTTCCAACAACACAAAATCAACACCAGTGCTGTCCCATCTTCCTGCGTGACCCCACAGAGCAATGCCGTTTGAAGAGCTGAAGTTTTATTGTCATTCACGTTATTTTTTGGCTTGAGCTAAACTCAAAACGGTTCAAAATCACCAAGACTCTGCATCTAGAAGAAGAAAGCTCTCACTGTGTTGTGACAGCTGTGGTGGTCTGAACTTGGAGATGTTTGAATGAGAATCTTGGTGGAGTTTCAGCACCCTTCTGACTACTGTTTATTTTGTTTTTAACGTGCTCACTGAAGCAGCTCATGCTGTCTGTTGTTCACCTTCATCTTCCACCACCATCCTGGTATCTATTAGGAAAGAACGAAACTGGGATCACAATGACTTAGTGTAAGAAATCTTTACCTCTCCTCTCTGCAGCACTACTACAAGCCATCAGTCTAAGTTCCTACTTATATTGAAGAATTTTTGGTCATCTTTATTTTTCAACATCTTTCTCCTCTTCCTCCCCCCAGAACAAGTCTGTAGCAACCCCAGCGCTCTGCGTTCTGGATGGCTGCTGCAGGGGCACTGCAGAACTTCAGGTTTTGTATCAAAACTCTGTGTCTGCTTCAAAGCCCCGTGGGCTGCTCTAATGTTTCAGAAATTAATTTTCAGGAAAAGCTTCTTCAGGGGTGAAAACAGCCAAGAAGGGTCTTTGAGAAACTTGTTGCTGGAGTTGGTTTTCCATATTCTGCTCCTCCGTTGAAGTGATTCATTATTAATCCCCGAAGCCATCCCGTGGTCTGTGCCCTGGGTGCTGACTGCTGAGTCCCTGTTTCCATGACGAATGCCTACGTTTCTTCGTTCAGCCCCTGGATGAAGTCACCCACCATTCACTGGTAAAGCAGGAATTTTAGATATTGGCAATATATTGTTCTGCAGCAGAAAATTATTTTTCAATGAATTTTTACATTATTTGGAGTAATTGAATGCTTAATATTTACAATGTTTTTGCATTTACTTTCTACAAGTATTTAAATATTTGAACATAAAATATGTTCTTTCACCATGCTAATAAAAACTAAGTGCCGAATAGTCACATTCATTATAAAAGGCAGTAAATCATCTTGAGTGGGTTTACTTTTCCTTCCAATATAAATGCAGATTTATAGGAATTCCTGTTACGTGATTTATTTGCCTTTTTTTTATTCAAGAAGACTATCTTCCTCTTCCTAAGGATCCAGTATATGTAAAAGGGGATTAAAGTAGTGAGGAATTATTAAACAAAATTAAAAATAATCAGACCACTGTTTCGTCAGCCCATGTTATCGTGGGATTTTTGCGTAGAAGGAAATGGGGGATTGCGGAATAAGAGACACTTGCCCAGTCAGAGTTTGAATTCAGGTATGACTTTATGCACTGTAGATGGATAAGGAAAAATGATGCACCTCTTCAAGACAGCATAAAAAAATGGCAAAACTTTCCTTTTATTTGTCCTGCCCCACAGATGTGCACAGCTGCTTTTCCTGCTTGGTTATTCACTTTGTTTTCTCTTTCAAGCAGTCTTGTACTTGCTTTCCATTAGCGAACGTTTGTATTTAAAAATTGTATTTTATGGAAGTAGAAGGCTGCATTCACCGATTGCTTTCTTGAACCAGTGGGATTTTTCATCATTCCACAGAAAACTATCTCAAAGCTTTTAGTTTCTGCATAGGATCAGCCATTCTCCTTTTTCTGAGGCTCTGGAAAGATGTACATGGGAAAACCTCTGACACAGGAGATGCTTACGAAATATCGTAAAGGAGAGAAATACATTTATAGGACTGGAAGGAGGAAAAGAACAGCATTGAAATCCTGCTGTGAATCCTCTGTGCAACACCTGCCGCTCCCGTGAGGTTTTAATATCCTTCGTGACTTAGCGAAGAAACAAGCACCTGGTTTTAGTAAATCTCAGTCAGGTTGCTTAGCGAGGACAGCTCTTCAAAACGAGTGTGTATGTACCCGTCCGTGAATGCTTCGTACACTGCACTACATCCATTGCACTCTTCTGATTCACAGATTGAAGCTCTTAATCTGAAATAATTAAGATTTTCCCCCCCCGCAATATTTCTGTTCACAGTGGTTTTGATTAACACTCTGATTTTAATGGCATTTTGTTTGCCTGAGTGTGTCTGATGTCATGAGATGCGTCTGCCTATTTCATTACATAAATTTTTCACTAAGCTGCCTGCCTTCTTTATTGGGAAGGGGGAGGTAAAATGGGTGTGTGAATATGAAATGACTTCTCTAGTTTAACTTCAAAGGCTATTTGGGCTGCTTCAAAGGGTTTCTTTGCCAAAAAGAAATCATGGTTTTTGAAAATACTTTTAAAAAAAAAAGGAAAGAAAAAAGAAAAAAAAGACTTTGTACATGTCTATACTGAAAAAATTCATCCTCAGACGACTCAAGCAGTTCTGGGCAGTGGTGATTTTAGTGTGCTCGTAAGACTTATTCATTATGTAAGCTTAGACTGGCAATGGTTGATGCCTCCAGGCTCCTCATCTGTGTAACTACATCTAAATTAAAAATAAGGCAAAACATTTTGCTACAACACATCCCTTACGCTCTCTATTTAGTATTCTCCTGCTGTCACAGAGATTGCTAAGGGAAAATTTAATTTATCTATTTGCCCTTGTGGAATGTCTGTTTAAACATCCTTCAGTGAAATTCTTTTAAAAGTCTTGATTTCTCCATCCCTAGTACTTCTATTTAATATTATTTAATTATTACAGTATAGCCACGGGTGAAGCACAGTGTCATCTGCTGGTGTTCATTACCTAAGTGAGTCAGATGACACCGTTATTAATAAACAACGCCGTGCTGCTGAAAAAAAGGGCCTCGTGCAAGCACATGCCTAAATGTACGGTTAACATTCCTCTTGATTTAATGAGGGTTGAATCGAGCGAGAAGGGAATTATAAAAAAGAATGATACTTTTCATCTCGATGCCATCTCTAGTAGGTCGCAGCACTGACATGAATAGAGACTCCTTGGAGTAATGTGTTTCTTTGTGTCTGTGGGTGGCAGAGGCAGATGCTCGGTGGATCCCGAATAGAAAAACAAGGAATGACTGAATGTAATTTACAGAAAATAGATGGAGTTTTCATTTTGAAAGTTTGGTTGGTTTTTTTTTTCCCCAGGAAGTTGCTACCATGCTTTCCTTTTCCGAATTAAATGGAATTGTTTTCTAAGCTAGCAGTCCACACACCTAAAATGACTTTTAATTTTTAATTTTTGTTTCTAAATATAGGTCATCCTGGATTATTTCAGTAGAGATGATGCCACCTGAAAGTGAAAACCTGATCTCCTGGCTTCTGGAGTAGGATGTTTTTCTCCAAGTAGGTTGAATGTGGTACATCTATGAACTCGTGGAGGGGTTCCCTGGGCCAGTGTAGGTATATACACTCGTGTGAGTGTGGTTTATTTTGTATTTTTAGCTGTCAGTCTGTTGTTTGGTGGATTTCCAGCAGATCGTGTTCTTTTCAGGCTATGGGGTCTGGGAGCAGCGGTACATTTGATGCTATAAAACTGAGCCAACGTTTCTTTCTAAGAGGGAGCATTCCGTAAGTTGGAACAGAAGTAAAATACCTTCAAGCTCTGTTTGTGGCATACACTCAGTCCTGAAACACGAACAGAGTGTTGGTCAGACCTGTGGGCCTTTGGGACGGCTGCGATCTTTGTCTTCTGAGGTCTGGCCTTCCCGTGAAGCTGTGTATGGTCCAGAATAAGAAATTAAAAGGTTTCATTAAACCGGGAAGAAGGCAGGTGGTCCCAGGTAACTTGCCCAAGTTGTTATTGTTTTGTGGTCGTCTTCTTCCATGTTGCAATTCGGGGAAGAAATTGTGTATTTATTCAGAAAATGCCTCTTCCTTTCTTCTTCTTGCTCACATTCACCTTTCCAGGGAAGCACCCAAGCATTTAGTTTCGGGTTGGATAACATCCACTGTTGACTCTGTGGCAAAAATGGAAATGTGAACTTGATTGGGGTTTCTAAACCTTCCTGAAATCTGGTTCGTTCCAAATGAGTAGTCCTGAGGCACTGGTATCTGGGAGAAGAAAAGCTGGTTTGTCTGAGACAAGGAGTTCACTTTCATGAGGAAAAACATTTTCATCCACCTCCCCTGTTCTCTGCACGCTCGTTGTTTCAGGTGCGTGAAGAGCTATTTAACGGAGAGGAGATTTGTTTCTTCCATTTCCCTTTGCTGATCTCTCCTCTTATATCAAAATGACTTGATGACACATGAGAAAATGAAGTGCACTTGCTGAGTCTTTATGGAAGAAAAACCCCATATCCCGTTAAACACTGTCTATGGTGATAAATAGTCGGTTGGCAAGTGGCTGCTCTGGCTTTCCAGTGTGTTTTTCTCGGAGAACCTGCAGCAGATTGGCTATAATTGCTCATTGCTCTCCATTAGTAGATCTCCCTCCTGGCAACTGTTTAATAGCTTACATCTCTTGGGGCTGAAAATTACTATTTTAATTAAAACAATTTGTTTCAAATGAGGGTCCCAAATCCCCATATGATGTTTTAGGAGCCTTGGGCGAAGAACTGGAAGTGGAGAGTAGTGATTGTTTCTAGGGTTTAGAGTGAGTCTGAAAGTAGGAATTGGGGTTTTCACATGATCTCTGAGGCCTGGACTTGCAGCGGGGGAGACTGACCCTCGAAGTATTGAAATTATGTAGGACTGAGATTTTTATCTTCCAAACATGGGGTGGAGAAAACTTCCCTGAGTTTCAGTTTAGCCTTGTGGTTTGCTTCGTTCTCGTGCAGATTGAGAAAAACAATGATTTTTCTGGTGAAGGAAAGGTGACAGCCAAGAAAAAGAGACCTTGGCCACCTCAGTGCTACAAAAATGCACTTTTTGAAAGTGTGATTGAGTAGCCGAGAGCCACAAGTGGTGAGTACACAGCGAAAGTTAAAGCCAGCTGGGCAAAGCAGGACTGTGGCTTTGCCCATCAAGGCTGGACCTCACTGGGTTGCTCCCCCTCTGCACCCATGGAGGTCCAAGGGGCTGCGCAATTTCTCAACTCTTGAGGGTTTAACGTCCAGCTGCTGGGTATGCCCAGAACTTCTGCTGTGTGGTCGAGCAAATATTTCACCCACATCAAGGTGTAGGACTCGCGGAAATTTTTGTTTCTGAAGTTGAGCCCTGAGGTCCTGCTGTGGGGAACTTGCTGCATCCCAGTAGCTTTGGGAACAGCATGAAGTTTCATTCCGGGCAGTGTTCAATTTTTATATATATATAATATCTACATT
>NW_010423833.1:0-4092 GCF_000710305.1 Buceros rhinoceros silvestris
CTCCAGTATAACGCTTGTCACCTTCACTGGAAGAACTCACCATCCTTTAGTTGTTGCAAGCAACCTGCTGGGTTGTTCCTGCCAGTCTCTCATCCTTCGAACTCCTACCCAGGTGACGCTGCAACAACTCAACTCCACAACGTCTCCCAAGAGGGAGAAACACAGCTCTCGTCGTCTCCTGAGCATCACATCCTGGCTGGACCCCAGGCGAGGTGTCGCTCAGCGCTGGGAGGGCGTTTGGGCAAACACCCATGAACCCAAGAGAACGCAGCAGGTTTGAGGCAGGAGGCTGGATCACTCTGATTTATTTTCCTCTCGGCAAATGTGATGACAAAATAAGTCAGCCCAACTGGTACGAGCTCAGCCCCTTGCCTGGCTGATGCTCGATTTCAGCTTTTTTTATGTGGGTGTTATTGATTACAAGGAACCGAACAAAACAGGCACCTGAGATTTGTTTCTGTCAGCTTAGCTCTTTCCAAAGGGAAAAAAACCTGCATAGAATGAGCTTTTTAACCCCCAAAACAAGCCCTTCTTGAAAAGGTGACCTTATTCTTTAAAAGAAGTAAACGGCCAAAACACAACGAAAAACCAGCAAGCAAAAGGTTCGTGTTAAAAGGTTCGTGTTGAAAGCTTGGAAGTTCACGATTTTCAGTCATGCGGTCGTTTACCACGAGGCTTCAACTAGCGATTTAGCGACACGTCATCACGTGCCCAGTGTTTCGGCTGTTGGCTGAGGAATACGCGTGTCCAGCCCAGCTTTAACACCCCCCGTCGTGAGCCACCCGTGGAAAGCTCCCGGGTGGCCACCAGCTCTGGGGGAGTCATTGCTCCTGAGCGCGCAGAACCACATCAATACCAGTGACACCAGTGCTTTTGTCAGACGGCCTGGGGCAGCGTCTCTGGCTGGAGGTGGGAGGGTGAGGACGGGTCTGCCCTGCGACCTGCTCGGTGAGGGGGCCGCCCATGAGGGAAGAGCCTCCAGCAGCATCAGGGCTGGAGCTGTCACTGGCGCTGGCTCCCTTCTCCCTCCTCGGGGGCGGCCAGTGGGGACGCGGGCGAGAGGGACCAGCTGCGGCGGCCTTTGCCCCCTTGCACAGGTGATGCCTGCACATTCCTCTGGAGGTGAATTAGGCAAAAAGCCTTCTGGTCCGTATCAGCTTTTGGCATCCCAAACCTGCTGGGAGCAGCGAGTTCGTCCCTGAGCTCCACCTGCATGAAAAAGGCAACCTGGGGCTTTGTGTCCAACCTGCCACCCGCGTCAAAGTGCTGTTGGAGGGGGGCGAAAATTGCAACCAAAGCGTCCCCAGCATCTAAAAAGCCCTGGGGTCGGGATGTGGATAGGTCCTGCAGGACTTTGTCCTCCTCAAGTGGCTGGGTTGTGTACAGCCTCATGCTCGCGTTGAGAATTAAACCTCCCTGCTTTTCAGCACAGCGCTTTCCGCCGGCTGAGGGCGTGGGGGGAGCTTTGTCTTCGCCTGAATATCAGTGTGTGGGTGAGCTTTGTAGGTAACACTGAGCCTTGTACCAAAATCAGTCCAGAAGGACGTCTTCTGCATCCCTTGTTTGTAGACTTACCACGTGCACTTAGTCCTGACTGGAGGCTGGGCACCCCGTGAACACCAGCACGTGTGAGAAAAGCTCCGTGCGTGCCCATGTATGCGTGTGCTCATCTGTGTGCGCAGATGAGGGACGTGAGCAGCATCGCTTATTGCTTCCTCTCCCCTTCCAAGGTTTGCTCAGACCATCGGCAAGACCTGGAGGCTGTCGCCCTCCTCCTGCCGCCCCCTCTCACCATTACAGCACGAGGAGCCGTGTGCCGCGGGTCGCTTGCCCAAACCGTTGTGGAGATGCTGCTGGCGATGGAAAAAGGCATCCGAGGAGGCAGGCTGGGCTCGCAAAGAGCGGATAATTTATTCGCAATGAATAATTCAGCCGGCTTTTGCTGTGAAGCTGAATTAAATACAGAGCATTAGGCACACTGAGATCCCCAGATAAAGGGCACTATTCACTCCTAGCACAAAGGGATATTATTTACTGTCATTAACAAACTTCCACACAAAGACGCAGCCCTGTCTCTAGGTGCTGAGGAGTAAGAGGAGAACGTGAGCACAGAGCTGCTGTGATTCCCCCTGGTTTTCTCTCTCCCCACAGACACGCACTGGCTGCAGGCTGAGCTTGGCTCACCTCGGCGATTTTGGCCACACCGTCCCTGTGCTGGAGCGCGCTCATCCCACCCGCTGGAGCAGGCGAGGCTGCACCGCTGAAGCCCCCCTGCCCCTCGCCCCTCACAGCCAGGCTGTGCCGGGGTGTCCTGCCCCACACCACCGCAGCGCCAGGCTGGGGTGGTGGCGGCCACGGGGCAGCGCCCAGGCCTCCCAGTACGGATGCAGAAAGCTGGTGGATGCTGTAAACCGTCATCCTCCGAGCGCACGCGGCGGAAAGGGCTGCGATTGCTCTGGAAAAGCGCTAAGGAGGCGACATCTGCCTTTGGGAAAGGGGGTGAACGGCCCGGATGCTCCATCTACCGAGTGAGAGCATTTTTCAGCATTTAATGAGCCTGCGTGCTAATTAGTTCTCCGAAGTCTCTGGCTTGAAATACCAAGCTTTGGGATAACGAGAAATGCAAATTCTTGGCAGTATCGGCAATTCTGCAGCAGCGACCGGAGTGCAGCTATTTGCAAGCACACGTCAGGCGGTCGTGGAGCTTGTCTCCAGCAGTTCCGTTGTGCTCTTTGCAGGTGATGTTGTAGATCACAAAAAAAAAAAAAAAAAATGGTGAGTGGAGATTTTGGGCCGAAATATTTTTCTGTGGAAAGACAAGGATTGGAGTTATAATAAGTTATATTGAAACATTTCATAAATACACATCAACTTCTTAGATGAAGAAAGAAAAAATAAATTCTACACCAGGTCTTTCTTCAATAGTATCTGGTGTTGAATTAAACGTTGTATTTGATTCTTTGCAATTTCCTTCAACTTGCCTGTTTGCTGAGAACCCTTCAAGGCTTTGCAGCCTGAGTGATCTGCTGGGAGGAGGATGTGGGGTGGCTGAGAGGGCAGCAGCGCCGCCAGCGATCACGCAGTGCCCGCTCAGGAGATGCGCCCCTGCCAAAGGGCAGGACCGGGGTGCTGGTTTTGATGGAAAAAAAAAAAAAGGGTATAGTTGGAGGAAAAGGCCTGGCTCTGTGCCCTGAGTCCAAGATGGTCAGGCAGTCAGTCCTCTGTGCTGTGACCTGGACAGCCACCCCGCCCTGGATGCCCTAAGCCTCTCATGGCTTAACCTCATCTTCCTGATGCCTTGTTATTACTCCAACAGCATCAGGTCCCTTTGAAACCGTGTTCCCCGTTGGGACTCACTTCAAGGTTTCAGGTGTCTACACAAGCACCAGGCATCCCAGCTCCAGCTGCGGCCAGTGCAGTCAGCAGAGCGCAGGCAGCACCTGGTCAGTGACTAACAGCATGGAGAGGGGGTTGGCAGGAGTTATTTGAAATGTCCTAGGACAGTGGGTGCATCTGCACAGGGCCAGCAGGTGCCTCAGAGGACATGCAGGGTGCCTGACCACTGGGACGGCACCTGGAGACCAAGCAGGGTCTGCAGATTCCAACGTGGCACTGGACACCTTTGGCAACCAGCTCCTTTCCTGGTGCTTGCTTTAGAAGGATGGAGTCACTCTCTGGACTCCACTGACCATCTTGACTGGATCCCCAGCAGGTCTTAGCTCCCATGTGGACACCTGTGGACACCCCCCTAAAGCTGGGTGGGCACCCAGCGGGCCTGCACCCAGCCTGAAGCTCAGCCTGCCTTAGCATCATTTGCAAGAGCGTATTCCCAGCTCCAGTCTCCAAATGGCGTGAGGTGACGGTTACTTGGGAAGACAAGTGCCATCCCTCTGAACTTCCCCCCTTCCTTCTCCTTTCCCCAGCTTTACGTGCCGAGCATGACGTCACGTGGTACGGGATATCCCTTTGGTCACTGGGGTCAGCTGTCCCAGCTGTGTCCCCTCCCAGCCTCTCGTGCACCCCCAGCCTGCTCACTGGTGGGGTGGGGGGAGGAGCAGAGACGGCCTTGGCTCTGTGTGAGGAAACGCTCAG
>NW_010423833.1:4210-5043 GCF_000710305.1 Buceros rhinoceros silvestris
GCACACCTCCGAAACCCAGCCCGTACCAGCTACTGTGGAGAACATTAACCCCAGCCCAGCCCAAACCAGCCCAGCACGCCACGCTGCTTGGCACCCGAACACAAGATATAGAGCATCTACTGCCCCCTCCAGCGCCTTTGATCCAGGCGACTCTCAGAGTAAGGAAGGAGAAGGCAGAAGAGACAGACAAGAAGAATTTTTACAATAGATTTTTCTGAATATTTTTTTTTTAACGAGATTTCTATCTGTGTTTGAATTGGGCAGAGTTTGAGCAGGGGAGGGAAAGGTTCCCAGCCAGCACGTGTGGGAATGCCGGGCAGGAGAGCTCAGCCGAGCTCAGCTGGGGAGACCTGCTCTTCTCCCCGAACCATCACTACTCTTCCTCTCGCGGGGGAGCTTTTCACCAGAACAGTGGCTGAGGCTTCGTTAATTATTCCTGTCTAGTCAGATGAACTCCTCCTCCTTAATCAGACCTTGGAGGAAATGCTCCAGCAACGACCCTTAGACTGCGCCCTCAGCAGCCCGCCACAAACTGAACAGCACGTAACGGGGCAAGGAGAGCAAACCTCCCTCTGCCTCAGAGAAACCAGCTGCGCCAAGGGGAGCGGAGCGAGCTGATCTCACCGTGTTCTGGAACGCGAAGGGCAGAGCTCTCCGTTCAGCAGCTGCTTTTGGAGTCGTTACCGGAGTTGTTCTCGTTAGCCGTGAGGGACAGATAACCCAGCTCGGGCTGGGGGCACAGCCCGTCACACACAGAGCGCACCTGTGTGCTGCACTCCTGGCCATCTCCTGGCGGGTCTTCAAGCCCCGCCGTTGTTCCTGCAACCCCCGTG
>NW_010423833.1:5202-6867 GCF_000710305.1 Buceros rhinoceros silvestris
GCAGGGCACCCATCCCAGCCACCCCCGCATCCTGCAGGGCCTCTCGGGAATGATGCCCACGGCCTCGACTCATGAGCTGGCTCAAGCAAAGCCGCCTCGCAGCTGAAGGAGCCGCATGGCTGGATGCAGACCGTGTGTTTTTTTGAAGCTGTATCTACTTCAAAGCCGTTCGTTACACAGCTCTGGACTCAGCACGGCCTGACAAAAACGAACCTTTCACCACGCTGTGAGGTCAAACGTCGCTGAGGGGGAACGGATGCTGACACGCAGCAGAAACAGGGACGTTGCCTCTTCATACTCCTTCTTGAGATGATGCACTCCTATTTCAGAGCTCCTTCGCTTAGATGATGGCGAAGGGTGTCCGGAAGGAGTCTGAACTGCAAGCTCCACTCAAGAGCTCCCCTCCCGGGATTACATGTTGTGGGGAAGGGGGAAGAGCTGGCGTTGAAGGTGGAAACAGCCAGCAGCAGAGGTTGAGCTGCTCGCTCCTTTGCCTGCCAGTCTTTGTAACTGCTAAAAGTCTTGTTTTCTAAAAGAAGGTAATTCCGAGGAAAGGGCTAAACGCTCCTATAACATGCCTTTAACTAACTGCACCGATCCAATTTATTTGCATTTTTCAGATCCTTCTGTGCAGAAAAAACGTGCTGCCTTCTGGCTGGAGAGTTACCCAAGGCAGTTTCTGGCTCTCTCGCTCTCTGCTGTAGGCTAACAAAACACTGAGCCTCCCTCCGTGCATCCCCTCCTCAGGCTGAGAGCGCGTTTTACCTTCTCGGGGTGGCCGTGGGATTCACCGTAGCCTGAATGGTTTGGGGCGTCGTGCTGCACAGGCCTAGATGGGATGCTAGGGGGTTCTCCAGGATTTAGGGGAATTTAGGTACCTTTAGATGGGATTTAGCATAAATCCCATTTTAGATGGAATTTAGAAGGACTTACCCTTTTTACTCCCTGCTTGCTGCTGGATATTTGGCCCAATAAATAAATACCGTATTTCTATTTCAAACTCTGTCATATTTGTATGCTCTCAGGATACCCTCCAAGGATCATTTCCCAAGACAGAAAGTTTTGGTCGTGAAGAGAACTGTCCTAACCTGGAAAACAAGGCGGCAGCGCACATGATCCTCTCATAAATCAACTGGAAATGCACACCGTAACAAAACAAGAATTTATGGGTCACGTTGAGTGGTTAGCTTCAAATTTCTTTTGAACCACAAGGATGAAACAGAGAGGATGCATGAAGGCGCCTGGTTGCGCAGTCCCTGATAAAGCAGGGATTAGTAAATATCGTGAGCAGAGAGGTCCATCAAATATAAGATGTAAAACCACCTAAAGGAACGCCCAGCCGCAGCAAATCCCCGGGGAGCAGAAAGATCTGTGGCGGAGTGCTGGGCTGGTCCTAAGCTGACCATCACCCTTCGTTAGCATCCCACCAATAAACGAATAAATAAAAAAAGCTGCTAGCAGAGATTACAGGGAAAGAAATGAACCATGAAGTCCCCTCAGATCCCACCTCATCCTGCATCGCTGACGGGGGCTTTGCCAGACAGAAGGTGTTGGAGGGACATATGTGCCGTATCCCACGTAGGTGCCTTAGCGGTCACAGCACGCTCCTGCGCAGTCCCTGAGCGGCGGGGGGGCCACACCCGCCGCGGCGCGGACGGGAGGGCA
>NW_010423833.1:6936-16382 GCF_000710305.1 Buceros rhinoceros silvestris
TGCCACCACGGGCAGGGCAGGGCAGGGCAGGGCAGCCGGGGACGGGTTACACAGCCCTGGGAGCAGAGGTGCACGTCCCAACCTCGCTCCCCGCAGACAACTAAACCAGCCCAAGAGCTGCACACGGAGAGATGAAGACTCAACGCCTGAGCAGTGACAAAGGACCTAATTGCAGTGACGTGGCCACAGCCGTGGGGTTTGTACTCTCTGAGGCCCAGCAGAGAAGTTTCTTTCTAATGATGAAGATGAATCATGACAAAAATCCTTGAATGCAGAGGCAGGGGGGATTAAAAATGTCTCTAATCTTCCCACCCTAATTTCCTTAATTTCCCGAGACAAATTATAGCACCTGAGTATTTACATACTTCACGCAGGAAGACAAAAAGACCCATCCCTCTACCCAAGATTCTAAGTTTTCTCCTCCTGGGTATATCTTGAAAAATGTTGGATAATTACAACCTAACTGATAGATCATACCTTGAAATAACTTTTCTTAGAACTCTCTTTTTTACCCACAACCTTTCTGGCCCTCCAGGCACCTCCCACCCACTCCGTTCTCATCACCAGAAGCCAGATAACGCTTGTCCAACAAACACCAGATGGAGACAGATCCTGCCAAAACGCACACAGAACAAGCCGACACAGCTCTGCAGGGTGTCCTCAGGATAGAAATACCAAAAGCCATGGGTGATAGCCACGCTCCACAAAAAAGCTTTTGTGGAAATCACCTGGATAAAAACTAAATGACCATTAGTCACCAGACCTGACCAACTGGGAGAGCTGGTAGAGCCCCAGAAGTATCCAGTGACCTGCAAGAGGTGTGCACGCACAGCGCTCCATTCCTGGCTCTCAGCTTCTGGTTCTCCAGGAACCTTCAAACGGTGAAACTTGGAAAATAAATTCATGATCACTTTAGGCACTAAATATTATGGACTCCGTGAACGTGGCTGTTTTTCCAACTGAGCGGTCTCCTAAAAATTTTTATTTCTCCTTCTCATCCTTGATCTCTGAAGAGCTTTTTCAGATTTTTTTTCTTTTGCTAGGACCACAGTTTGACTGACAACAACAGTTTTGCCTCCTAAAGAAACACGTCCCCACGGTGGTCGCTCGTCTCCCATCAGGGTAGGACACACCGGGTTCCCGTCAGTCACACTAGAAGCTCTGCCTCAGAATAACCCTTGAACTAATTCTTCGCCTGAATCCTTGCTCCTGGGAGTTACACTTATAAAAAGCACCAGCGAAACCAGTTTCATAGCCCAAGATTCTCCGATTAACCAAGCAGCTGGGGACAAAGTTACCGACAATAGTTCAGGGTAAATTTTAGATTTATTGGTGCTTTTGACTCTTCATCAGAACAGGGTTGAGAAGCAGCAACCTGACTCAGACTCCTGGGACTTTTTCTCCTCGACTTGTCTGAATGCCGGTAGAGCTCGGACAGACAGCTCCTTCCTTTGAACCTGGTCTTACTGTTTTCATCTTTAATACTTTTTACCGCTTTACTATTCGAACCATCTTGAATCCAGCCCTTTCCAGTCTGTGGGTACCAACAAGTCCCCTCTTGCTCTCAAGGGCGCTGGGGTCACCATCCAGCATGTTGCTTCGTCTCTCCGCTGCCCTACAGACAGGGGCTGGCCACTGGCCACCTGCTGTGGACTCACAACCACTCTGCCCCAGATCTCCAGCCCCAACAAGCTCCTGGCCAGGAAGATGGAATCAATGCCTCAACCTCTTCTTGTATTACTTGTTGGTTTTTTAATGGGAAAAACGTGGGATTTTTTTCCCTATAGACCAAATTGAGAAAATGTCACGTGGGAAATGCTCCTGGTAGCAGTCTTGATTTAAAATGATTGTTAATGACAACTGTTTCATAACGTACCAGGAATTATTTAACAGGTTAAACCAATGAAGTCTGTGAAAACACACCAATTTTTAATACAATCAATTCCCCCAAAAAATCTGGACAAGTTCGGCAATAAACTTACTGGACTGGAGCAGGTGATCTCTGAAGGTCCCTTCCAACCCAAACCGTTCTGTGGTTGTGTGACTCCCCCCCCAAACATCTGGGGTTTGGATCTTTCCGAGCCTGTCTGACACAGGTGATCTCTGAAGGTCCCTTCCAACCCAAACCGTTCTGTGGTTGTGTGACTCCCCACCCAAACATCCGGGGTTTGGATCTTTCCGAGCCTGTCTGACAGAGAGACTGAAAGACAATTTCAGTAACTACCAGATTTGGAAAGCTTTGTGAACGAGCTTGTCTGAGTTACATGGTATCACGTGCAAATGAGCAGAACTGATTTTCTGCTCACGCCTTTTAAATTAACAGCTTTCACTGCACGGAGAACATACAAAAAGAAAAATATTCAGATTTCACAGTTTTTTAAGGAAAAAAAATTGCTTTATTCAGCACTTTATTTCATGTTTTCCATGAGAAAATAAAAGCGGTAATTGCAAAAATATTGTAGCCTGAAATTGAGTTTGGAACGTCAAAAAGTCCCCAGACAGGACCTCGAGAAGCTGTCAGCAACGGGGGTTTTCTTCAAGAGCACTGAGGCTATGAAGCTAGCAAAGGAGCACGCCGGCCGTACGGACGGCACCAGAACCACAGACAACGTGGCAGGAAACAGATGAGCAGGCTCGAGAGCTCCGCTGCTTCCTCTCTTCAGAAGTGGTTACGGTAATTTTTTTTAAGGAGGATATCAAAGTTAATAGCAATCGAAGAGAGGGCCGTGCCTGGCAGACAGCGCACAAAGGACGCGGCGGCGGATGAAGCCGCTCAAACATGAGGCTTCGAGTAGTCACTAGTGAAGTGTCTCTTGGTGTGCACTCAGCTGGCCAACGCACCTTCAGCACGTTGCAGGAGGAGCTTCGGTGAAAGCCACGCGGTGGAACCACCAGGGGTTCTGGTGTTGCACGGCTCTGAGAACACGTGTGCTCCGTGGATTCGTTTTGGCTGGTCCTCTACAGCCCCACGCACCGAGCTCTACCTCGGTGTTACGCCAGGAGCAAGCCCTGAGTTCTCCCTACAGCTGCTGAGGGTTGAAGAGGGGCCACAGCCAGAAACAGGAGGACACGGCGCTACAGCCGGGAGCTGCTCCCTCACCCTTCCCTTGGTTCCCCTGCCAGCTCCTGGAGGGGCTTTTACCCCACCGGGGTTCCAGGCATTGCAGTTACTCAGAAATCAAGAGGAGGCTGAAGGATTTGATGATTATTGAAACGAGCAGAGTTTCCTTTTAATGCAAATATTGACTTGTGCAGTAAAAAGGAAATTTTGAAGGACACTTGATGTCTCTCTGAAGAAAAAAAACACTATAAAAAGGATATAAACTGAGCAGGAAAAAAAACCAACCCACAACAGATGTCCCCAGTGAGAAGTGGAAGTCGTGAGGAGCTGCAGGTGATGGAGCGGGAGAGAAACAGCCAAGAAATCCAGGTCTCCCCGTTTGGAGCAGCACAGGAATAAAAGAGGAGAGGGTTGGGAGCTCAGTGCACGCCCCGGTGGGGCCTGGGCAGGTAGTTTGGTTTTCTATCGAACTACTCGGCGTGTTCTGGAAGGAATATCGCTGTCTTCACTTCTGAAATAGTGCTGTAGCTTGTATCACATGCAAATTGCTTCCACATTTTTGCTAAACCAAAACATACCAGTCAGTTTATTTTGGAGAGGTGGGGAGCAAGTGGCAAGGATCGACTAAAGGCTCTTTTTCTTTCCCCCGGTGGATTTGGGTCGAGTGTTTACACATTCGGACCTGCTGTCAGAGCAGCATCTACCCAAACGTGCTGCCAGGAATAAATTCCTTAAATAACGCGGGTTTCCTTCCAGCCTTAGAGGTGACCGTAGGTTTTCAGCTAGGGGACCTTCCCGTGTATTTCTGAGTGCGCTCCAGAGCTGAAGGAGCAAGAAGAGCCCAATCGCTCTGGCCAACACCACCACAGGAGCTGAAGGGCTGGCCGCGCTGCACCGTGCTGGGGCAGTTGTACTCGCTCTCGTTATGCTGCAGCCCCGAGCTGGGATTCGCTTTTCACTCACCAGCAAAAAGATCTGGGGAAATCTTCTTGCCAGAGTAAGAATTTCTGGCACCAGACCCTCGGAGGCAGTTAATGTAACAGAATTCCTGGGATCTAGGGGCGTTAGAGAGGCTCTTCCGCAGAACGGATTAGATGTGTGATTTATGGTGAAGGCAGGGCTTTACGGTAAACCAGGAGCAGCCCGGCGCTGGTTAACTGGTTGTGTCAGCGGTGGAACACCACAGCAGATACTCCGCGGTTACTCCGTAATCGCCTTCTAAGAATTAACTCCTGTTGCCCAGTAACTGGTTTCCCCCCTCACTCCTGCTGTAAAGGTCGCTGATGTCTCGTGCCTCCTTTAGGCATATTTATCTCCGAAAATAAGTACTACAACAGGCAAACCAGGAGCTAAACCCTTCCCGTCCTCCTTATCCAGAGACAAAGACTTAACGAAACGCACAAGTGGGGGAGAACAAAGACTAGCAACGAGGTCTTTAATTAAGGTCATCTTTGATGTGAAGCTTGCACTCACCGCTCAAACAGGCTGTCTGAGATGGAAATACAACGCTTTTCTATACACATCACGCAGTGGAGGGAGATCTCCGACTCCTGAGCTTCCCTGCCAGGAAAACACTCATCCCTGGGGGCTGGTCTGCTCTCCTTCCCCAGAGCTTTTCCTCAGAGACTCTTGGGCCACCCTTCTCCTTGAAGGACAGTCCCAGAAGGGCAGGAAACTTCAAGGCAAGGGTCACTGATGGTTTTTTTATTCTCCGTGCCAGGACAGAATGTGTTTTTCCGATTTTCTGACAGAAATCCAACAGTTGTGATGATCATAACAACTCAATTAGGCTGGAAGAAAAAAAAAAAAAGTGCTGAAATCCGAAGCAGAGAAGACTCTCCTGCTCCAGCCATCCCCTGCTGTGCCCCTCCTGACAGTCATCAGTCCCCTGGAACCGAACCACAGCCCGAACCACCCTCCCCATCGCTCTGAGCTCCCATACGCCTCGTCGCTGTGACACTATTTGTTTTCTTTTACAGCGATTTTCATCTGTTGTTAAACATTCCTCCGAGATGAGACCTTCTACCTTCATCCCCAGCCAAAACCCACTGCTGGCTCCCTGGGTGGTATCGCTCTCCTAGAACCAAGAGGCTGCAGCTGCATCTCCATGATCTTGCGTAAGCTCTCCCCCTCTCTCTTTCTCCCCTCCAGCCAGAGTTTTCTAGGAAGGCAATGCCCTTCTTCCAAACCGTTGTTACCAAAACAGCCTGTGAGCACTCACCAGATTAAGAGCGAGCACTGGCTTACCCTGAGGAAGGGCAGAATGAGAACGAGCTGCTAACACGCCTCTGAACCTGCTCAGGTGCACTTGGATAGAGTAAGAACATCCACTTGTCTGGCTCTCTCTGTCATCCAAAAGTGGATCCTCAAGGAGAGCCACTGTTGATCACACACAGTCTGAATGAGAAGCACTGGCCAGAAATCACAGTTAAAGGCATTTGTGAAATTTGGATGGGTTCAGATAAAAAGAAAACAGGTTTAACATCGTAAAAAAGATGGGAATCATGGCCAGGAGATTCAAATGTAAATCTCAGGTTGCCCTCACCGCCTGATGGTTTTGGTATGGACCACCCTTCCCGTGGCTCTCCTGGCAGCGCAGCAGCAAGAGCAAGGGCACAGAGGCACTACACCGACAGCCCAGGGACCTCCAAGGCCACCCCCAGAGACAACAGCCCCCACCACGGTGCAGGAACCTTTCACACCTTTTCAGATCATTCGAGGAAAAATCACCTACAGCAGCCATGGCACCTTCCCAAAGTTTTCTACTATTTCGTATCTCACCGACTCAGCTCGAACATCTCTTCTCCTCCTTTATAGATTTATTCCTCATTTTTTCCTCCCAAGGGATGAGGGTATTTTGTTAGTTTTTTCTTTTTTGTCTGCCCTGTCTTTGTATGCCACGTGGTCCTTTGTGAGGGCAGGCCAGTGTCAGGCTGTGGGGAACGTTCTCCGTGCGCTAGCCTGGACCTGTCAGGGTAAAACACTGCCGCTTTCACAGCAGGTTTTTTGGGCATGGCCTTTTCAACTTGTCAACTGGGATGCGAGTTAAGTTTGAACACAGCAGCCTCAAATCTCGGGGAGCCCTGCAGCCAAAAATGGCAAACTTCAGATTTAGTTCTCCATCCAAGAAGTACCAAATGCCTGAAGAACTCGCCTTTTCCTCTCCCCAGACAGCCTGCAGCCCACACGATGGAAACTTCCCCCACCAGAACAAGATGCAGTGGTGGGGGAACGCGAGGCACCTCCTTCCTTCCCTTTCAGACATTGTGCAAACACACACACACAATGTCACAGCACTGGGGACAGGGACTGCTGGCTCCCCTGGACAGCTTCCCCACCCCAGACAGAAGCCAGCAGGACTCCAAACCCGAGTGGGGTTGAAGGGGGTGGAGGGAAGGGACACGACCCAGAGCCACAGACAAGCTTCCCCGCTCTCTCAGGAAGGCAGGGGGGACTACAAGGCCTTTCTACCCCCAAGAAGGGGAAGGCAGCGCTCCCCCAGCCCACCCCAGCGCTTGTGAACTAAAGGTCCATTTCCACCCCAGACTGTAAGCACATGTTCCACAATAAAGTTCAGAAGCAAAGGGAACAAAGTCCGTTCTGACTTCCTCCTCTTTTCTGAGGAGAAACAGAAGAGACCCACCAACTCCATGAGTTGACAGAGAAAGGAAATGCTTTTGAAAATGAGTTAGCTAATATTTAGTTCCTTGTCCAAATAAATATTATATTTAACTGGTTTTGATGCTTTAATTGTGTGTCATAATTTATACTTACTTACTCCTGATAGTGCATCAAGTTTCACTTTACACCCAGAAATACATTCAATGGCGAGGAGAAAACAGGGAATAAAAATCAGTACAAACAAGGTGTGTCAGAAAGTGGTATAAAATAAGATTTATTAGCAAATAATTTTGACAATAAGGAAACGATTATCTCTGAGCTGTGCGTTTGGGGGATTACCCATCAGTTCCTTTGTCTTCTGAGATTTCCCCTTGCATGCAACACAGGATACCTCTAGAATTGAAAATGAACTTGGAAGTGTCCTTTTTTGCCTTGCTGTGCTGAATAACTCCTTCCACGGACACACTACCCGAGAGTCAAAGTCTTTGCAATGAGAAGCTGTCACAGGAAACGCACAACGGAACAATCTCCGCTTAGAAAACTGTTGACGAGAGCTGTTTCACATTTGTTTAAACACAGTGTTAAGCCCTTCAGGATTCCTCAACGAGAAGTGCCTGTGCTGTTTGTAAAAAAACCCAAAACAAAACCCCCAAAACGCCCCCAAACCCCACAAACACCAACACCTACCCCTAACCCCCACAGCTATACTGAAACCTCAGATGTCTTTCTGATGTGAGAACACACAGTACATCTGGTTATGACCTGAGTTCCCTCTCTTGGAAGCTGAAGAGCTGTGTCTCACATAAAAAAAGGAAGTCTGAGAATTAATACCGATTACTGCACATAAATGAACTCGGGACTGAGGCAATACGAAGCGAGAACTGATTTACCTTAGTGCAGACTGTGGGAAGGTAACCTCTGAACTATGGTTAAAGTCACAGCAGTATCTTCAGAACACGTCTTCAATTTATTTCCACCCTCCTCTCTGACCTCACATTCTTTCAAAAAGCCATGAAATTTCAACTCTGAAGTCGTATTTGGAATTAAATGAGATAGGAAGTGTATTCTGAAAACCTTGAGAGATTAAGTTCTGAGCACAACATCAAGCACATCTTGGTTTAGGGGAAAGTCCAAAGGGAACACCAGGAAACAAAGTAATAGCTACTCAGAGAGGAAATCAAAGAATCTGAACCGGATCCATTTTCTTTTAATTAGAAAGAGGGACTTCTTTTTCCTTCCTCTTTATGAAACTCAAAATAATCCCAATATTTGACCCTGGAAAAATATTATTTTTCCCATCTTCCATAAATATAACAATGCAAGAAAAGATGTCTAGATGTCACTGTCACCAGTTCAAATAAGGCATTAAAGAATGCATTGGATCATCTGGATGTAAATAAACATGTTTTTTAAACATATACATAAATACACCCCCAAATATTAAAATAACCTTTTAAGTCTAATAGCTATTGTATTGGTGACAACCATCTCATTTCAGAATTTAGGCAACAAAAACTGGAAAGAATAATAAAGAGTCTTAGAGACATTATTTTATTTTGGTCTACTTTAGAAAGACTAAACCAAGATCCAACTGAAAGCTCTTCATCATCAGTCCACCGTGGGGTCTCCCTACCCCTTTTGGGGAACCTAGTCCACCTTTTTGGAATAAACACACTCGATCATTTCACATCAACCACTACTGAACTGATCCCGAGAGCAAGGCTCAGCACCTAGGGCTCTCTGGAGGCTGAATGCCCCCGCTAACATCAGACTGCCTCCTGAATCAGCTCAAAACTGAGAAAGGGAGAAAGATTTCAGAACAAATCTTAGGGTGACAAAGACTGCCCTCTTCAATCCCTGCTCCGCCATCTCCAGGAACAACAAGACTCTACAGCTGCCCCCAGCGGTTACGCTCTCCCTTCGGACAGCTCCAGCTCTTCACGGTTCTTAGCCCTGTGCGTCTCCCTGTGTAGCTGTGGTGTAGCCACATGTAAATACAGATGAGGTTTACTGACTTCTCATGTGGGCAACAGAGATGCGCTGCAGCAATTAAGCTGCAGGTGCCAGCATTCTGTATTGGCCCCTAGATTTCATGCTTTTAACAGTATTTCTGCAAGACAAAATGTGCCACGTCTCAATAAGATTCCACAGTTTGGAGAATCCCCACCCTAAAATCCAGTACTTGCTGAGGAAGCATCCTATTTACCGAGGCTGTCCATTAGCTCCGTGCACACCATCTTTAATGACGACGCTTTAAAAAGACCCCCTGCAGTATTACAAGTTTTGTTCTCTTACATGTCCAGGTCTGAAACCTAGGAATGTCCAGGGGTTTTTAGGAGAAGTCTTGTAGAAGTGATCCTGTGTTCAAATGTCATTTAAGGATTCGCTGGAATAACGCGAGATGAAATCTGTAATACCCTTGCTAACATTTATAATCCAGTGATCACTTTAAGAAGTATTATTGCATTTTAAGCGTAAAAATATATGAGGTTCTATAAAGAAAATTAAAATAGCGTTAATCTAATATTGATAGTCATATAAAATAACTCACAATTATGTAAGTTTCCGTATTTAATTACACATTTAAAAATAAGTTATAAAAATAATTCAGCTTCTTTAAAGCCCCCAAGATATTTTATTTTAGGAGTTTTTACTCATATCCACTGATTGTCTAGCATCGGCAACAGCTTCTGGTACTCGAACAGTCATATCGTCCATCGATTTCTTCAAGCAGATCTGGCAGCCTAAACGTGATCTGTAGGGA
>NW_010423833.1:16465-28884 GCF_000710305.1 Buceros rhinoceros silvestris
TAGGAAAACAGGAAATTGTCTTTAGTTCTAGCCAATCACGCACCTAATGGCATTTACCCCCTTCTGCCTCCAACATCCAGCCATCCCAAACACGGTCGAGAAACAGACACTCTTGTGCACAGTCTTGAATCAAGACGGGTAGTGAACTGCGTGCATCAACGCAGAGAAACACGTGGCAATAATCACAGCTCCAGGTTACCAGAGTTCAGGGCGCTGGAAAGTTAAACACCAAGGACTCCGTACCCGCTGAGACAACCTACAGGAAGCGTGACCCTCCCATTTTCAGTGGGTCACTAATAGTTCAGTCAAGTGGAGGGAACGACAAGGGACATTTGGCATCTCTGAAGAGATGAAGGCAATGACTCTGAACGAAAACCTCAGAAAAAGCTTAGCCTAACCCATCCCGTGTCCACACAAAACTCAAGGTTGAGTCACTAAGCCAGAAAGATAAGAGTGAAAAGACAAGAAACAGGGAGGATAAAATACTCATGGAACCTGAGGAGATGCAATCCTTCATTTTCCCACCCTCAGCATGAAAAAAATATTCTGTGTGAGCAATTAAAATCAAAAGACTTAATACCACAACAAAATTCTGCAGCCATCACAATCCATTTTTATTCCTGGGATATCTTTAATCCCATGTCTGTGACATGGTACTTCACTATAGAATACTTAAAACACCAGCGAGAACGGGCAATGTTCTGTAGCAGCAATTGCAAAATTTAATCAGTATAGGATTGTAGGCCAAGATATTATTTAAAAATGGTTCTATATTAATAGCTATACAGAACTCTTTCAAGCACATAGTGATCAACTGTTGTTAAAGCTCCCAATTCAGTACTACACCCAAAAGTAGTACTTCTCTGTGACTGTACATATCAACTGCAAATTACTGGAGTTTATGTATTTATACGTTGACAGATTTAATCTCAGATAGCACTGCCCTTTGTTTTGAACACAGCAGCACAGGAAAAACCAGGCAGCACTAAATAACACCGTGAGCAACAAACTTTTCCAACTCTAATATTGCCACACTGTTTTTACAATTTTACAGATATTTAACCAGATTCCTTTACCCTTTAAAGCTGAAGAAACTTGGACCCCCTGAAAAAATTATGTAGTCAACCACTTCTACAGGCCTTCCCTTTATTTCCTCTCAAACAAAACAGGAAGTCAGAGCTGCACAAGTATAAAGATAAGGTGAATATCCATTGTCACGTAATTGTATTTTCTGGTTTTCTACCTGTTCTTACTTAATGTTGCCAATGTTCCTTTTATCTTTTTGAAGTTTCTGTTTGGGGTTTTTTCTGTGTTGTTTTGTTGGGTTGGGGTTTTGTTTGTTTTTTCCACCAACCCTTAAGCTGACACTCCTGGCAAGACACTAGCTACCTGACAGCTTATTTCAAGTACGCAAAGTTACCACCGTTCCACCCATCTCTCTGTATGCATTTATCTGCGCCTCTGAACACCAAACTTCTCTCCTCAATGGTACAAGATCCTTGTGCATGTCTTCACTGACAGGTTTTGGTTTTACCACACCGAGTAACACAGCATCACTGCACACAAACCTTACTCTTCACTTTCTTTTCACAAATACACTCACTACATAAAGCCCAGCACCCATCGCTTTCAGATCCTGTTGTTGACCACATACTCTTACCAGCCAGCCAAATACTTCTACCTTGTTAAGACAAATGTTGTTGGGGTTTTGGGGTTTTTTTAACCAATTACTTGTCCTTTACTGGGCCCCTCCTCATATGCCATTGCAACTCAAAACTTAGTAAAGGATTCCCGGACCTAAGTAAACTACGCGAGCTGTAAGATCTCTCATGCTCAGCGACTCATCTGAGGAACTCCTGTACCCGTTACATCCCTCTACAAAAGCTCCGTTGAATTCTTTCCTTACTGTTATGTGGTAGAAAGTATAAGAAAGCAACAGCCCATAAACACATGATTTTGTGTCCAGTATAGAATCAGGCTCACTGTTCTCCAGTTCCAGTGATCTCATTTTAAAAGCTAGGTTATTACCTTCCATTCCTTTGATGTGGAAGCAGTTTTAAAGCAGCTCATCGAGCCTTACAGACAGGAGTTCAGAAATGTCATACTGAATTCCTGCAGAACTCCTGGGTGATTACTACCTAGTCATTACTATCTGTTACTACTCATCTGTTGCGGTTTGAGAAGGGGGGCATTTTCCATTCATGTTGAACCCAGGACATCATCTTACTTATTTGCTGTAATACTGCTTCTACAGACCCATCAGTTTGAGACAGGTGCTCCAAGCAGCCCTCTGCAAAGAAACCTTCCAGCGCATGGACATCCTGTAACATCTCTAGGGACAACACACACACAAAAAACTTTGCTTTTATGTTACCTTTTTATATTTTAAGTGCACCTTCTACATCACCCATTTGGCTCTTCGTGCAGACAAGCTTCCTGCTTCTGATAGATTAGAAACAAAAATAGTTTTCTAGTTTTTAGGAAGCTGTTTCTCAGCTTATTTTTTCTTCAGTATTATTTTTAAACATTTATCTTGCCAAAGTTTGCAAGGCCCCTATTTTACTACTTTTAATAATCTCTACTCTTCTGCAGTTAATGAAGCAATTTCACTTTAACCTTTCTAATTAGTCACTCATTTTAAAAACCAGGAGCTTTCGTGGCAACTGCTCGCTGAAACTTTCCCAAATACAGAGAATCCCTGACGAGACAAAGCTTTTATCCTTATCCTTATGACTGAGCACAGTAGCACACCTCCATTACCTGAGTTTTGTGTTGATACAAGAGACCAGGTAACCTATAGCAAGTATCAGTCACTCAAAGCTCTGTCTTCCAGAAAAGTCATTCTCTCCCACCTGTGAAGGATCCCTGGCCACAAGAACACGTGATATTAGGAAAACCTGACAGAAGTAAGAAGCTCCTTAGAGGATCTGAAACTTAATTTGGTGTGAAGAACTTTGAGAAAAAATAGAAATATTTAAATGGAAAGCTCTGGCTTTCTACTGTTTTCCAGTTCTTCAGTAAAAACGCCTTGCTTTAAGACTTTAATTAAAAAGCAGCCTAAGGAAAAAGTCTTCATTGGCCTCCAGAGCTGTTTCAGAATTGCTGTGGCCCAGAACCTAAAAGCTACTCTTAAGATAATTACACTAGATGGTAACAGTGAAGTAAATTCATGCTTAGTAAATAGGCTTAGGTTTTTTTCAATTTTGAAATCTTTTTGGGGGAGATGGGAAAAAGGATAAACCAAAAGAAGCTGAAACACGTTTCTCATAGCTTGACTTCCTTGCCTTTACAACCTCCCAGCAAAGTTAGGATTTGACTAAAGTGAGGAAAAGTGCCCTCTCACATAGAAATGATTAGTACAGGTTTCTCACTGCTGGTATGAGGAGATAAACGAGTTAGTTCAGAGTACTTCTTGGCAGAGGTAAAAACCCCTGTGCTATAAGGCCATGTATAAAGTGTCTAACATCTCTGGAAAGATTCTCAAAACCTTCGACAAGCAGTTCCACTGCAGCACGAGGAGAGCACTTATGGAACCTCGTAAGGCAGAGCTGCCTACTGTTCACGTGTGTACGTTCTATGATACAGGCCATGTGTACACCAGCAAATACCGCAGCCCCCTAGGGATGGGTCTGTGATGAGGATGTGACACCCTAATTACAAAGCGTGTGATGGTGGGGGAGATGTAGGACAGAGGGTTACTTTAGACTACCACGAGTCTAATCTCACGCACTGAAATGCCCATTAGCCGCTATAGCACACTTTAAACTGAGTTTCACCAGAAGGGCATCTGGCTTGTGCGCACCAACAGCACTCTGACATGCGTCACAGCATGACAAGTGGGGACACTGCCGTGCGGGATGCTGTTTATCCTAGAGAAGGTTTAGGAGGAGGACCTTATCAATGCACATAAATACCAGAGAATTTGTGGAGCCTCCATTCTTGCAGATATTCAAAAGCCACCTGGACACGGTCCTGGGCACTAGCTCTAGGTGGCCCTGCTTGAGCAGGAGGTTGGACCTCAAGAGGTCCCCTCCAACCTCAAACCTTCTGTGATTTCGTGAAAACAACACCTGACCAAATCTAAAATACTCACGTAAACAGATTCATAAAATACATTAACTAGCTACAGGCTAACAGAGACAGAAAGGGAAAGGAAACTAGAACGAGAAAATTCACATGACAGCAGCAGCAAAGTTTTGTTGGAAGAAACTGTGGTTTTGACCATCCTTCAGTATCTGACCCTTCTGAATCAGACACCTCCGAAGTGCAAGCACTGGTAACTGCTACTCTTCAGTTACAAAAACAATACTGGCATCTTTTCAAAAGCATACAGATAAACTTGCAGCCCCGTGTGTGTAACAGAGCCGAGCTATTCAGTAAAAGCTGGTTAAGGCATTCTAAGAGCACTGGACTGCCCCATCTGCAAATCTTTCTTTCCATGCTCTGATGCAGTGAAGTGTTACGATGCCTTACGTTTCTGTGAGGCCATATGCCAGGTCCAGCATGTCCATCTCTTCATCAGTAATTGCATCTAGTTTCTCAAATATGTGGTCTTCAAAGATTAAATGACAAGTTGAACAAGCTAGTGTTCCTTCACATGCACCTAAAGAAAAAAGAAATCAAGATAATAGAAAATTCAATTTTCAAATTACAGCAGAATCACAATTTCAGAAGAAACCCTTCATATATGGTTTGTCCCACACAAGAATTACCTCTGTTGATTAGTAAAATTAATGTTTCATATATTCTCACATCCATATACCCACTCTACATCCAACTGTCGATAGTATTTCTACAGCTCCTACACTAAGATTTACTTGAGTGCTGTAGTTAGTTGAAATACCTAACTAATTCCCTTTCTACCACTCAGAGAGAGAAGTTTTCTACTGTAAGAATGCGAAAGCAGACAACACTGTCAAAGGACACTACTTAATTTATTTCCAAGGTTGGTCCTTCTATGCCTTTTCTTTCCTATGGTTTTGAAAAGGTTTCCTCAAGAATTTTCCTGCAGCAAAAGACACCCGCTATACAAAAAAATCTTCCAAAGTACAGGAAGGAGGGATTTTATACTTGGCATTTCTGCTCACTCAACAGAACACTAATTTACAGCAACAAAGGTAGTCAGGCTACAGAGAGATGGTTTTCTCCACGTTCAAGAAGCCTACATGTATTACCGGGCAATCCAGCCTGAGCAAGAGATCCAATAATTTGCCAGGGTTGAACAGAACATGTATCATCTACAGCTACCTGCTGGAGCAATTAGGTCATCACAGGACAGTAACGGTTCAAACACTGACAAATTTGTCTCTGCCACTGTATAGGGCTGACACTGAGTTCTCTGCTTCGTTGAAAAAGAAATACACAACTTCAAGAGGAGGAGAAAGCTGAACCCTTCATACTTGTGTGGAGATTGGGGTTGGGGCACACAAACCCGCATCTATGATTTAAATTGATAAGAGAGAAGCAGGTAATACATTAACCAAGTTTCATTTATTTACTCATTTCCAGGGAAAGAAGGACCAAGAGCATTGTGACCCCATCACCTTTGTACTCATGCAGCAGGAAAGGGAAGCACGGCTGCACGTGTAGCCACTGCTATGAAAAGGACCAGCGGGATTCTGTACGGTTCTTGTGGTCTGATGATGAAAGCACCGTGTAATGCTATCTACAGCACACACTCCAAGTCAGCATGACACTGGACTAGAAGACTTGATTTTCAGAAGTACACACATATGCACGTGATAAAAAACAAACTGCCAAATGTCAAATTTGCCGTATCAGTAGAAAACAAATTGAGTGCAGCTGAATCAACAGTTTTGTAAGTCTATATACAAAGATATTTCTATTATTATTGCTGCACATGGGATGCCCCCTAGTGATAGGATAGGTAAGATTTACATTTTTTCCCTTGTTATCTTTTTTCTAAATTCAGAGCACACATTTTTACATTATAGATACTGCATGATTTCTCTGCCCTAGTATGATGTTTCATTAGCAAATGATTACTGAAATGATACTAGCATATGGTGTAATTAAAGATTGTTATAGTACCTCAAATTTTTTGTTTGGCTTCTGTTTATTGACAGCATTATCTTCCCCCCACCCCACCCACTTTACCACAACACCTTAACGTGGCTTTAGTTTGTACCATTGTCTTGCTTTAGTTTGTGCTATTAATACTTATGTGAACACAACCTTAAGAATCTGTCTCGAGGTATTTAATTGCCCTTACCAAATACCACTACTTTGCATCGGCAGAATCCTGTCACTTCAACAGAACTAACTATACAAAGTGCAAAAGTTTGAAGGAATAGGCAGGAATTGTAACTTCCTCCTATCCTGATTTTGAACAGAGCTTGTACTGAGTTAGAACTTCACTAGGGCACTGGCTTCCTCTACTCCAGTCCTTTAATAAAAATTACAATTTTTGCTCTTCCCTGCTAACTGACATGGATTTGGTTGTTTCTTTCACTTAGCACTCAAACGCTACAGCAATTTCTGCTCCAAAAAGCCTGATAATAAATTGAGACAGTATGGCAATACAGGAGTAAACGACACTGTTAGAAATACACCAGCTTTGTGCTGCCTCCAGAACATTTCAGCTCAGAAGAGTCTGCAGGTGACATCTTCCAGATTCCACCTGGACAGCACTCTCCACATTCCCCTCCTTTAACATTCAAGCAAGTCTCACCCCAAGTGGTTGGTTGTTTTTTTTTTTTTTTAGAACTTAACCCAAAATATTCTATGCACCCGCAGGAAAAAAAAATGGGGAGAAAATCCAGGTAAAGTACAGTTAGGTTTTATAAATTAATTAATAAATATCAGTTTACAGATGGACTTGATTATCTTAAGGATCTTTTCCAATCTAAATGATTCTATAAATCTTATGAACTGGTAACAGAACATAATACTGCATTCAGTGTCTAGAAATTAAGTGAATCTACTTACCAAAACCATCTATGTCTAGATTATTATCAACAACAACATCCAGCAGCGAATCCCCAGGTTTTCCTTTGGCTGTTAGTTTGTCACCATCACGATTTATGAAATGAACAGTTATTTTATCTTCTGAGCTGAAAAAGAAGAGTACATCATGGAATTAGAGAAAGAATTCTAGACAGTTTTATATCTTTAAAATTGACTGAGTACAACTAAACCAGTAATCACTGTCAACCCCAAGAGAACAGAAACTTAAGTTACTGGCTTTTGCACAGGCATTTACTGCTGTACACTGAACAAAGGCCATGAAAAATAAGAAAAAAGTCTGTGTTTTGTAACTAGAAGGTGTATAGGATCCTGATGTCTTCCCTTTCACTGAAGAGAGTCAGAGCTATTTTATTTTAGGTACAATATTTGTATTTTTATCAAATAGAGTGTTTTATTAAATGCTTCTCTCCACACCCTTCTGTGGACTCTTGCTTTGGATTTATGAAATTTTAATTTTCTCATCATTATCATTTAGGACAAATGCTACATTTTTTTCCATTTCTGCTTAGATTTTATGACATTTTACTTCATTAGTTCCAAAATTTAATTCCTTCTCCTCCCCAAAATGGAGATACTTCAAAAGCATTCTGTTTTTTTTCCAACAGATTCTCTTAGGATTTTACCTTGTAAATATTAAATCTAGTGAAGTTCAAAGTTTTGACACTGGCTTCCAAGGAAGAAGGTTGTATATATTACTGCTTTGTTTTTCAAACAATTGTGTTTATTTATGCAAAAATTCGCTTGCAGCCGATATAAAAATTTCTTAATACTAAAGCTTTTAATACAGAAAAAATAGAGGGGGTTTTGTGTTCTGTATGATGGTATTTCACATGCAAATTAAAGGAAAGCTTTTAATATACTAACAAATAAAAGTTTATTTGTTTTTAACGGACTATTTTCTTTCCTACAGTAAGTGAGCAAATCGAGAAAAACTTTTTGGATGGACAGTAGAGAAATCTGCCAAGAGATGAGAGATACTCAAAGCTAATGCAAGAATCTATGCTTCAATGCGATATCCATGTTTGAGACCAGCATGCTTAGCATTATCTTTAATCCTTTTAGTAACTGTGGGCCTTGAGCGAGCTATCATGTAGAAAGCATACAAGCTGAAAAAAATCAAGTCACCCCTGGAAAACTCTAATCCATAGAGCTAAATATTAAAGCAGAAATCCGAAAGCAGCCATACTGAAACATCAGTGAATAGATTATTTTTGGAACTGGATGTAAAAGAAAACGTGTTTTTAGCAATCTGCATCCTAGCTTGTTTTGAAAAACAACAAATGTTTGTTGCTCTAGACTTAATGTACTTGCCACAACTCTAAGCTCAGTTGGCAGCAGCATGCACCATGATTCATTATGATGTCACATTCAATTCTTGTCATATCATCCCTCAGTCCATTCTCTGGAAGGGAGCCACAAGCTACTATTAACTATAAATTAATTCCAAAACTATAATCGATAATGAAGGCTTGACCTTGCTAATCTGCAGAACGCAACTGAAGCATGTGCTGTAACACAAATTACAGGAAATCTTACATAGACCCTTACAAAATGTTATCAATGTTGCGCAGTCACCCCTGATATCGAAGGACCACCTTTTGTTGTTCTGTAGGGGGTTAAGTTTAACCTGCAACTGTTGAGCGGGGGTTTAAGTTACCACTCTGCTCTTGGTTTTGCTCCTCTGCTGTGCTAACACCTCCCACGGCACAACCAAGGAAACAAGCACCCACTTCTTAAGATACACTAGTACGAAATCCACCACTTCCACGGGTAGTTTAAGACCAAAGCTTTTGTGTCTGGGAAGGTATAGATTTACATTCTGACAGCCAAAGCAAACCACTGACAGCGTAATTTTAAAATGCTTCAAAAAGGTCTTCCAGAGCTCACCGAAATACTCTCATTTACTGAAGTATTTCTGTCAGCATGACAAACACTACCCTGATAGGAGACCCAATGCAAGATGTACTTGCATTTACAGGCATCCTCTGCCCAAGGTAAGAACATGGCAAGTACTAAACATTCTCTCAATATCCAAATCACACCTTTTCTTCTGTTATTGGATGAGGTGATGGCAAGTAGCATGGACCACACAGCAAGATGTCTGGCCACACATTACATCACCTTGTGAAGACAAGCCACCTCCCTCCCAGTTTTCAAAACACACCTGAAAGTGTCTTCACCTGTGATTACCCTTTAACCTGGTGTAACACCACAGTGTCACAGGAACGGTCCTGCTCTCCCGCTCTTCATTCCATGCCCAGGGCTCACACTGCCATGTAGGACACTGGGTCTGGGGACAAAACTGGCTGAAACCCAGCCTCCACAAGTCAATGGCCACAGGAATTCAGAACCCTTATGCAGTCACATCTGCCTCTTGCAGGAAATTTGCATCAGTCTAAAACATTTGTGTTACTGCAGTTTTATGATGCAGCTTCATCATCATCTTAAGCCAATCTCATTCTAACATAAAAATGTGGTTTTGGGTGATCCCCGCTCCAAATCACCCTGCCATCAACCTTACTTCGGTATTACTATAACACAACTCATTTTGCTGATCTGGCTGACAATCAACCCCAAAACCAAAGCAATCCCAGCTGATTCAGCAAGCAAAACTAATAAAAGTGCCACCATCCACAACGAAAATGAGGAAAGGGAGTAGGATCCCTTTTTCAGAGGCAACAATCTGACATTAGCTTCAGCCAGCTGTGGAACTGCACCCTGGCTGTGCATGCTTAACTGCTGCAGCACACAGCAAGGGGACAAACCGAAGTACCACCGCTAAGCCACTGACTTTTGTTAAAGAACATTGCAGTAATTAATCTTTTCTTCAGAACTTAATCCACCCTGGTTGAAAACTAAACTAAAATTTACTTGTAATAAAGTTAGAGATAGCCTTCTTCAGTCTTCCAGTAGCATCTGTTCTTCTGCTATCGCCATCTTTGCCACTCTTCACACAGCCGAAGTATTTAATTTAAAAAAAATCACTGAGGCTTTCCTGAATGTGAGAATGGCTGGAGAAAGAAATACGTGCATGTAATAATCAGACTAGTCACACACTCAAAACACTCACTGTGCAGGTCTTTTCAATGACTGGGAGATACCATTAGAAAATAGTAATCATTACACCTACATGAAACAATATTTAGCCTTTATAAATTTCCAGACACTGCGTGAAAAAACCCACACCAACCAAACACCACCATCGTGTGAACTAGTCACAGGCAACTAACATGAAACGTGTGCTGGGTCCACGCAAGTACAAATAGCCTCAGGATTATCAGGAAGAACAGATTGTGTAATCTGTATAAAGCACGAATATCCCAGCTCAGGCTCAGAGGAACCCTTTTCACCAGATGTAAGATACAGTTGGTTTTTCATATCATTGCCACAGTACTATCAGCCTACATCGAGCATACCGCAAACACACAGAAGAGCTCCGGAACTGTCCACAGTGACCTCCCACACAAGAGTAAGTGCTGCAAGAATCCTGACAGCTACCTCTCCCCCCTTAAAAGAAGCATCCTTCTGAAACTTCAGCTATGACTTCCAAGATAAGAATCACCTCTTGCATTCCTCCAAACAAAACAAAGATAACAACTGTGACCTGGTGTTGCATGTGGTGAGACCAATTCTTATTTCCAGATCTTTTCTTTAACAGCCCTACCTAATTGCCTGAAGAGTTTCATGAATGCAACTATTATACAGGCCTCAGTGTTGTAAATCTGAACTAATCTTTCAAACGTGTATGTTGTGCACCAAAAATATTGCACAGTTGTTTAAACCGGTGTAAAGGTATTGAGACAACCGCTGTTCACCGTGAACTTAAACGGAAGGAGGAACAGATAAAAATGCAGCAAAACAGTGAAATGGAAGTGAAAAAGAAAACATAACACCTGAGGCTTCACTGAAAGCCTTGGGAACCTCTGCTCACCCCTCAGCTGATGGTTTTGTAATAGCTGGGTCTTCCTCCTCTAGACACAAAACCACCTGGCTTTACATACACAAACCATGATGTATCTTTTTACGGGGCTAACACTGACCGACTATAGAAATTTCAGGAACTGGGTCTCAAACAACATGATGTCCAGAAATAGCAGGACAAAGTAAGTTGCAGATTAATGGAAAAAAACCCAATATAGGAAAGAAACAAAGATTTTCTTTTTCTTCCTAATCACTCAGCCAGAACGTTATGACACGAGTAGATAAACAATACATTTTAAATACTTAAAAGCTTGCGTAAGCTTTTTTGCTGGTATGCTTGCAAAGCAAATGTGAGTAAATTCCAATCTCTAGTCTGTTTGCGAAAGACCTACAGGATTACATTACTATTAGGTGATGTTTTCTCATTTTGGTATTCTTTTTCCTCCCATTTTCACCTTGTACAATAATTTTAATAACTTTTAAAAACTTGACAATACTTTACAAAGACCTTTTGTTTGTTTTGTTAAAAATCATGAATCAGGGACCTCAAAATAACTGATCATCAGGGCACTCACTCAGTGGATACTTCTTTGGAAGACACTTGGCTGGTTCACTCAGCGAAGACATCCAAACGAGCAACTTATCCATCTCATATGGGAGCCCTAGACTAAAGAGTTAGCTTGTCTCTCTGTATTACAAGTATCAGCTAGAACAAAGTAAAAAAGCACGTACCAGAGCTCAAAAGCAAACTTTTAAAACAGCTCTGATGGC
Organism: Buceros rhinoceros silvestris; assembly: GCF_000710305.1. Classification (NCBI taxonomy): domain Eukaryota; kingdom Metazoa; phylum Chordata; class Aves; order Bucerotiformes; family Bucerotidae; genus Buceros; species Buceros rhinoceros. The sequence continues at coordinate 28,145 of NW_010423833.1, forward strand.
TAGGGCACTACTTAACCCTTTGGAAACCGGCTAGGCTACTCCCCTGATGCTGGACAGCCGATTGCGTGTCCTCAGTCAAAGAAACTTCTCTAGCAATCAAGTAAATTAGACTTTTGAAGCTTCTGTATTTTAAACACTCAAAGTTAACTGTAGACTATGCAAGAAGGGCATGGATAAACACAGCCTTTGACAGCACGTACTAAGCCACAAATCTACCGTTGTGGACTGCAGGATACTAAACGTCTACAGATGCAATGCATTTTCAAACGCCTACTCATGCATACTGGTAAGGAGAGGAGGGGTTCTGCACATTTCGATGCACAAGTGCTCCTCAGTATAGAGTAGCTATACCAAAGGCAGAAGAGATCTTCACATCTTCAGTATTGGGCTCTCTCTCTGGTATGTGCTGTACTTCCACAACAAGCCTAGTCAGACTTTCTCACACACACAATAAAAAAAAAAAAAAGGGCAAAAAGCAAGCACTGCACTACACGAAAAAAAGAACCAAAACCCAAACCACTGACAAGGTCATATTCTTTTAGAAAACTAGTCTGAACACTATGGAGCCTGGTTTAGCTTTCCACAACGCTACAAACCCTTTCACCGGGGCTCCAGATAACACAGGCCCTGTGTCAACCGCGCCGTAGGGTCGGTGCGGTGCCGAACGCGGCCCGGCCTGAGGGCACCTCAGACCGAGAGCCCCCGGTACAGCCTTGCGGAACACAGCTGCTGCTCCCACC
>NW_010423834.1:0-3743 GCF_000710305.1 Buceros rhinoceros silvestris
AGTGTGACCAGCAGGAGGAGGAAAGTGATTGCCCTCCTGTACTAAGCACTGGTGAGGCCACACCTTGAGTACTGTCTTCACTTTTGGGCCACTCACTTCAAGAAGGACATTGAGGTGCTTGAGTGTGTTCAGAGAAGGGCAACAAAGCTGATGAAGGGTCTGGAGAGCAAGTGTTATGAGGAGCAGCTGAGGGAACTGGGGTTGTTTAGCCCGGAGAAAAGGAGGCTGAGGGGAGACCTTATTGCTCTCTGCAACTACCTGAAAGAAGGTTGTAGAGAGGTGGGGATTGGACTCTTCTTCCATGTAACAGGTGATAGGACAAGAGGAAATGGCCTCAAGTTGCTCCAGGAGAGATTTAAGTTGCATATTAGGAAAATTTTCTTTATAGAGAGGATTGTGAAGCATTGGAACAGGCTGGCCAGGGAGGTGGTGGAGTGCCCAACCCTGGAAGGGTTTGAAAGTAATGGGAAAATTTTCTTTATAGAGAGGATTGTGAAGCATTGGAACAGGCTGCCCAGGGAGGTGGTGGAGTCCCCAACCCTGGAAGTGTTTGAAAGTCATGCAGATGTGGTGCTGATGGACGTGGTTTAAGGATCCTGGCAGGGCAGAGTGAACAGTTGAACTTGATGATCTCCAACCAAATGATTCTACGATTCTGTGATTCTGTGACCAAGAATACCATCAATGTAGCAGACATCGTATTTCATTCAAAAGTAGAAGATTAAAAATGGCAGTGACTGACGGAAAAAATTTAAGTGCCTAATTAATCACTCCCATTTGAAGTCAGAGCAAACATTCCTCTTGGCTACAATAGATTTTGGCTGAGGCCTTAAATGGGAATGTGGTACCATGCACTTGTTCTCGTAACCATATATACCCAGCTGCCAACAGGGTTGGACACCTGAGCTGTGAAACAATCAACTGTGTGTCACATCCATTCAATGTTTGTCTGTGTCTGTGTGTGTGTGCGTGCATTGGCATTTCTGTGTGGTTTTGTGTGTGTACTTAAGGAGCATAGAAAACAAGAAATAGAACTAGCATATAGTATAAACTGCTGTTTTGTCTGGATGAGTTGCATTATGGAGGTAATTCAGATACTGTGTTGTTGGTCATTATTATCATGAATAGACTGAACCTTTGGTAAAGGATGAAATGATAAAAGGGGCTGAGACAGCAAGAAAGACATCAACAACCCAAAAATTTGTGATTTGATTTTCAAAGTCTCTGCATTTTCATGATGCAGAGATCTTACTGAAGTTTAACAAATAGAATCCAGAAGGCGAGTCCTTTAAAGTTCCTCAGTTTTACAGAAGAAAAATAAATAACACAGGTCTCCTTAGTAAAGAAACTGATTGAAGTAGAGCTCTGGAGTATGAAATAGAGCAATTCTGAGTACTTAATATATAGAGGTACAGGACAGATGAAAAATGTTAAAAAGGTTCAGACTGAAAATAGACACCTATAACTGGGTAAAGAATAACAGAACAGATACCTTGTATCAGAACCTAATTAGAATCATAGAGTCATTTAGATTGGAAAAGACCTTTAAGATCATCAAGTTAATCCATCAACCTAACACTGCCAAGTCCACCACTAAACCATGTCACTAAGCACCACATCTACACATCTTTTAAGTACCTCCATGGTGACTCCATGACTTCCCAGTGGTGGAAACACAGTTCCCTCAGTCATTCCTCATAAGACTCGAGCTCCAGACCTCTCATCAACTTTGTTGCCCTCCTCTATAAATGCTCCAGCACCTCAGTGTCCTTCTTCTAGAGAGGGGCCCAAAGCTGAACACACTATTCAAGGTGTAACCTCACCAGTGCCAAGGGAACTGGGGTGGTTTAGTCTGAAGAAAAGGAGGCTCATGGGAGACCTCATAACTCTCTCCAACTACATGAAAGGAGGTTGTAAAGAAGTTGGGGTTGGATTCTTCTCCCATGTAACAAATGATAGGACAAGAGGAAATGGCCTCTAGTTGCGCCAAGGGAGATTTAAGTTGTATATTAGGAAAAACTTCCTTACAGAGAAGGTTGTCAGGCATTGGAACAGTCTGACCAAGGAGGTGGTGGAGTGTTTGGAAGACATATAGATGTGATGCTGAGGAACATGGTTTAGGGGACCCTGGCTGTGCAAGGTGAATGGTTGGTCTCGATGATCTTAAAGGTCTCTTTCAACCAAATGATTCTGTGATTAGGTGAATACAAGGGGACAATCACTTCCCTCCTCCTGCTGGCCACACTATTTCTAATACAAGCCAGGATGCTGTTGGCCTTCTTGGCCACCTGGGCACACTGCTGGCTCATATTCAGCTGGCTATTGACCAGCACCCCCCAGGTCCTTCTCTGCTGGGCAGCTTTCCAGTCACTCCTCCCCAAACCTATAGCAGTGGGTTGTTGTGATCCAAGTGCCGGACCCAGCATGTGGTCTCATTGAACCTCAACCTTGATGCAGCCTGTCCAGATCCCCCTGCAGAGCCTTCCTACCCTCAAGCAGATCAACATTATCCTGCACAACTTGGTGTCATCAAATTGAATGTAATAAACCTGAAAAAGCTGACCATGGCAGAGAAAGAAACAAGCAAGACAGTGGTAGTCATCCCTGAACACCTGGCAACCTAATACATCCTGGAAAATTACATCCTGGAGAAATTACGGCAGAAGAGGAGGAGAAAATTGTTATGGTTCTGCTAAATTCTTTTGTATCAGAAAAGCATGAAGAGATCAGTGGAAGAAACTAAAAAGTGGGAAACAAGGACAGGTACTACTGTCAGAGCAGTACCACGTATCAGAGACTTGTGACAGTCAGTGTAAAGGGCAGGACATTTAGGGGGAGAAGCCTTGCTTTGATCTAATGCAGGGGAAGTACTGATAACAGACTCAGCCAAAGGTGTTTATTTTTAACCCTAACTTTGATCTAAGTGATGTTAGGCATCAATTTAACATAAAGCTTAATCGCATAGCGTTTCTGGTGCCCTCTTGGGGCTTTCACAAAAACAGTTGTCTTTGTAATACAGTGCTCTTTGCTCATTTAGTGTTTCAAAAGGGTGCCAAGTCACTGTCAAAGTAGATGTCAGGAAGGAATCCAACTTGCTAGTTTAAGTCTGAGTCTGAATCAATCAGTATTTCATGCAGTTTTGATTTCTTTCTTGCACCTTCACTTTATTGTAAAAAACCCCAAAGAAGAGTCTTCTTCAACCTGTTGGTGATCAGAGGAAGAGTCTGTACTAAGCAGAGGGTACTACAGCAACGGTGAGAAGAGACATCCGCTGACATCCTCTTATGTAAAATGTTTCAGTCAGTTAATTCTTGTTCCTTAATTCCTCTGTCAATTCATATCAAACACATGGGAAGAACAATAACAAGAGTGATAAGCCTTGTATGAAGGCAGACGTCTTACCTGTATGTTCTGCTTGAGACTTCCCTCCTAAACTACATATGATTGCAGGTAAGTTCAGACAATTAAAGCCTCAAGGTGCCAGGCTGCAGTTTTCAGGCTCACTGTAACTGCAACAACCAGCATCTTCCTAATTTCACCATCTCGAAATTCATGGTAGCATTTTGGTTAGCTCACTTGCCTGGGAACAGCGAGATCTTGCCCCTCTACTAATGACCATTCACAGCATTTATAATGAGAAAACCTTTTCAGATCGTACTGGGAAATCCCACCAAAGCACACTTCTGATCTGCTCAGTCTCTTCGAAGGTCATTTTAAGTTCCTCTCAAAATCAGGAAGAGCGT
>NW_010423834.1:3822-10822 GCF_000710305.1 Buceros rhinoceros silvestris
TAACTGGAAATCAAGTTTCCCTCCTTTCAGAGGATTACGTTACTCCATGTTGTACGCAGTGCAAATGAATCCAAAGAATCTATGCCCCACCTCACTGCATTTGGGCAGGGAAGGATGCTCTCTTTGCCTTTTCTAGCATCCAAGTGAGCCCTTAATGCCTGAAAAAGAAGTAGATGGTTGAAGAGCAATGTGAAGAGAAATGTGGTTTTTTAAATAAAATGCAAGATAGTGACAGAGAGTAAAAAGGACCACACGAAATCATGAAGATCAAGGGAATACCTGGCTTCCATGGTGAAATTTCACCTTTCATGGGCAGAATCTGTTACCAAGAACATGCACTACTACAGAGGGCAGGGTTTACTTGGATCTGTGTCATCACAGTGTGACAGCAAGAAAGCGTCACACCCGGAATAACTCCAACTGCAATCTGAGAATAGCTCTTGTTCCTGTCTACAGTGTGGAAACCACAGGTCTTGCATGCCCTTGGCATGGGAAAACTCCTCATTCTGCTAGAAAAGAGACGGAAACATCTCTCTAAGAAAATTCTAAAATGCTTTCAAACTATTTCTCTACTAGATGTTTTTAATTTTCTTTTTACTTCACATCTCAAATCCACTGCTCAACACAAGCTAGGAGGTCTAAATGACAGGAAACAAGCCTTTTCTCACTTCCACCAATTACTGTGCGAATCAGGGCTATTTGTTCCATCATCACTAGGAAAAAGAAACAGTTCTGCACGCTCACTGCACCTCTGCTAAAGCTCTTCGGTCCAGTTCTCTGATGGAAAGGGTTTCATTAATTACAACACACAGTTTTGACATCATCACTGGAACAAGCCATCAATTTGCACGTGAACAATTGCCTTGTCTGCATCTGCTCCTTCAATAGCATGTGCCTTTGTGCTCTTCCGGAAAATTCTTACTGCCCTACATGCACTAAGTCATAATGATTATTTCCTCATTTAAATTGTCTCTATCTGTCCCTGTCAAATGAAGGGAATACAAATGGCAGAACATGTTCACTCGCTGGAAAACCAGCAATACAGCAGCCTCTCATTGTCTTCTTCATGCAAGACATTCATATAACCCCAAACAACTATGACTTCAACCAGTCTACAATTACCACAAACTGAGCTGCATTTACTGAAGTGGAACAGAGCTTCATACTGGACTAGACCCTAAATGACTATAATATAAACATCTGGCTCCAGCCCAGTCCCTCACAGTTCCTTTTTCCCTCTTCCTCCCATCACATTAACAATGTTACTGGAAAGATCGCCAAGTCAATCAGCTAGGTAATATAACGCATCAAAGTTCAAACAAATAAAAAGGTAACATGAAATAAACATATCCTTGCCTTTGGGGGGAGCACAGCAGTTATATCAAATGATGTGGAAGAATAGTTTCTTGAAACCAATGGAAAGAATGATGTTATCACAGCCTGATGGAAAAATAATTAAAAATAAATTAATTGCAATATTTTTACAGACATAAGAGGCAGATTTCTACTGACACAGCTTTAAAGACATGGAGTAAAAATGCAGTAGTCATAAAATATCTTTTTCTTGAGGCTTGATATTTGGGGGGGAGGGGAGGGTGGTTGCTGTTTGGTTTGGGGTTTTTTTAAGGATTTTAAAGTCATCTCTATTACTACAAAGAATTGTTTAGAGCAGAAAATATCAAAAATTCTGGGGACATCATGTCTGGAAAACAACTATTTCCCCTGGTAGATGCCTGTATGTGGAAAAATCAGGATTCTTGACACCTCAAGCCCTGCTTTGCACCTTCAAACTCTTTGGTACCATGCAAGATGAAATTCTCTAGGGTTCCACTTTAAAGCTTCACAGCAGTTGTGTGTGTTTCATTTCCGGAAGTCTAATAAGGATTTGGACAACAGCAAAAGATTGGAGAGAGCATTCATTCCCAAGGTTTGGATTCAAGCTCTGATGTCTCTCCTGTGTCAGTATATTAAGGTGGTTTTTAATCAGTGAATGATATCAGAAGCATCAATTTCTTCGTATCTGAACATACCACAGTAATGCCATTTTGTGTATGTAAGGCCAGATCAGCTTAGAAGAGAGGTCACATACTGCATTTTCTCTCTATGCAAAGAAACATAAACTTAATCATACCATTGATTATTGTGGATGGGACCTGACAAGAAGAATATATGAGAGGATGAGAAGCAAATGTATGAGTGGTATTGTGACTAACTAAATCTGTGACTTGGTATCACAGATACCAAATTTCTCAAGATAGAAGTTAAAAAAATGGTCAGAAAACAGTTCCACTTGGATTCTTCAGGAACAAGAACACATAAACAGAGTAAACTGGGTGTTAATAACACTGAATTTGGGGGAAAATGTAATAAAAAGCGTGCCTTGTATAAGCAAGGTATGAAGTGCAGCCTGAAAAACCATTCAGCAGGTTATGGGAGTCCCCTTTGACTTGTGAGTGAGAGCCTTGCCAGCAAACTCAGAAGCAGGGAGGTTCTCATTCCCTATGTAATGTACATTGTTTTGTTACTCTTTCATAGTTAATCTGTCAGTAAAACAAGAAATGTCATACGACTGGCACAGTCTGGGATCTCATTGCTGCTGCCTGAAATTGGCTGAGAGACAAACCATTCCAGACCTACCTTCACCCCTCCCTGAGCCAACCTGACCTTACTCTTCACATTTGTTTCTCATAACTCAGAAACACAGCGCAGAATATTAGGGCCCTCCTCAGAAGATCCAGAGACATCATGTCTGCTGGAGGTCAGCCACCCTGACAGTGGCTTGTGGGTAGGTAGGATCTGCAGCTTCATCACACACTGCCCAAGAGGAGTGGCCAGCACAGGTTACCTACATGGGAAGGTAAGTTTGTCCCTAGGTCTCCACCAGCATTTCCAGACTCACCTGGTGAATATGATGTTAAATCCAGCAGCAAAGCTGCTTCTGCACAGCAGGTACTCATCTGACTGGAAAAAAATCAAAACAGTGTGCACAAAGTGAGCAATTTGGGCACTCACAATAGAGGCTGATTCAGATACATACATACTCTTGAGTACAGAAGTCTTTATACTGAAGTCTCAGGATCTCAGGGCTAAGACTTTTCATGCTCACTTTATCTGTTTAAAGAGTTCCTTAACCTGCCTAGGGCTTTGTTCTTATTTGTTTTAGTGATTTATCTCCCAGCCAGGTGGCTATGCATAATTCATTTTACTTTTGTTTGTGATTGTATGGTAAGACCATAGCTTTTATACAGACAGTGGTAACAAGCAGTTGTTCGGTGTAGGTTGAGCTATTTATGGTTTTAATGTCATGTGACAGTATAGAGAAGTACAGGTCTGTTTTGATAGCAGATGCTATCTACCCGGTCTCCTGTGTAGGGTCTACAGGATCACTTGCAGAGGAGTATGGGCATGGGATGACACAAGATGGGACACAGGCTGTCCCAAGGCTACAACTGACTCACCAATGGTCAGTTAGAGAAGTGCAGACCTGGAGCTGGACAAAACCCAGCTAACACAGAAAACAAAGTAGTATCTGCCATACATAAAAGGTATCATGTGTGGTAAGATTAGATGTAACACGGATCTGCAGACAAATGAAGACTAAGGTGTAAAAGCATGTTAGGAAACACAAAAATTACCCCAAGTGGATGTTAGAACAAGGGAAAATCAACCATTTACATGACATCACCATTCTCTCAGCAATGTCTCATGATGCTGATATCTCACCTTTCCCCAAAAGTTCTACAGGCCAAAGATACTGACCTTGGGAACCAGTGAGATTGTGTAAGGGTGAGAATGACACCAGGGAAAGGGGTAGCTGGTAGAAAGTATGTGTATTCACAATTTATCTGTATTACTATTACCAAGGTTTTTTCTTTCAGTTGGTTTTTTTTTCTTTTCTGTAGTAATTAAATTTGGATTATAAGCATTCCTAGACAAGACTTCAATAACACCAACAGTAAAACACTGGCTTTACATGCAGGCTGCGTTTCCTTTTGCCCATAACATTATTATGACTACAGTGGTGCACCGATACTCCTTCTCTAAATTAGTACGCTGGCTGAAGGGAATTTCCCATTTGTTTCATACATGCCAAGTGCTTCCCTTTCAATATGTTTTTGATACTGATATCCCCATCCATCCCTTTGGTAAGATACATTCTACCCATGATTTCTAAAGATACTTTTTCTTTTCCCTTTCCTGTTGGCTCCCTGCAGTGATAGTGCCTGACAACAACTACCACAGCATGTTTCTACCAGCTCCTTTGCAGCTTCTCTCCCCGCTGCATCTTACGGTAAGAGGAAAAGCAGTTACAATACAGAAGTTATTCTGCCTTCCCAAACATCTACATTTCTAACAAACTAGTCTTCATAAAGTCAAAAAAGGCAAAAGCAAGGGTACTGTTGCTGGTTTGATGTGCCAGTAAACATATTTCAACCAATAAAACTCAGAAAGTACATCAGCTGGGTTGAGAACGAAAACAGGCAACTCAGCAAAAGGACTTTAAAAATTAAATTAACTTAACCATTAAACTTAAATTTTTCAGTCAGCACTTTAATAAACCTACCCAGGGCACAAATATCCATAAACATTTTAACATAAAAAATTAAATAAAAGCATTTTAAGTATTTTCACTAAAACAATATTTCTGTGACTGCACACACACGTAGACACTGAAGGACTTGTTTTTCCAGATAGTTTGGTAGTTTTAACATGGTTGTGTGAGACTGGGCATTTGTAAGAACTCTTTGACATAAATATGAATTGGAGAATGAAACAACAGTACAATCCCTGGGAAAAGAGGGAAACCTTTCTATACCACTGTAACCAGAATCAGCAAACAAACCTCCTGCTGGGAACAAACCTGTCTCCTTGCTAATATGCTTTATTCTTGCTGAGTTGTAGGCAGAGAGGTTCTGTGTTATTAGCTAACACAAATCCAGCTTCAAAGAGATCTTTGAAGTGACAAACCTAAAATGACAGGGGTTGGAAAAATAAACTGTGTACCCAGCAAGGCAGAGCTCTCTTTAATGATGAGAGTAAGTGGAACACACAATAGAGCAGAAATACTAGCTTTGTACAAACAACACTCAGTGAGTAGTTATGAGTTAATGAATTATATGCACAGAGATAGCTCAAAGGGTGGTAAATTCTCATGACAGGGCTCCTCATGCAGAGAATCTGAAGCCCAGGACTTCTAGAGTTAAAGCCCTCAGATCCTATAGACTGTTGTAGCTCTTTTGCTGACTGGTGCTGTGATAATTTGCATCATTAGAGGGTTTGGCTCCTTGATTTTTTGGGGACATTTCATATATACATGCAGCATTGGGGCCTGACGTAGAAAATGTAGGTCCACAGCAGGCAGAACGCTGCAGCCATAGGGAGTGGCAGGAGTAAAGGCTGAGAGGGCAGGGGTAGCCAATGGGATTAGACTGGTCAAGGTCAGGAAGAAGGAAAATTTATTTATTATGCAGAAAAGTTTAAACTTGATATAGTAATGAATGGGAGCTCTTTGCGGCCTGAGCTTGTGCAGTTATTCAGGCAGTGACTTCTCTCCTCTCTGCTGCCAGGAGCTGTGCCCCAGCAGGATTCTCACATTAGAGTGTTTTCGCAAGAGCCAGTCTATCTGGGTTTCTTCAAGCAGGTCTGTCCCTACATAGGACTTTCCTAGAACCTGTGATACACAGCTGGGATGTGTTAGGGACAGACCCCAATGCAGAGGTAAAGAAATCTCATGGCTTCAAGGAAAGCATGCAAGCCCTGAGGCTGTGGGGACTGGGCTAAGTATGCCCTGTCCTCAGCTGCAATGTAATGAGGTCAAACACTCAAGAATGTCTGTGAGTTTGCTTCAAAAACCTCCCGTTGCAAGTCAGGCTCCCAGACACTCAGTGCCATCTGAATTAGAGGGTAATCTGAGTGCCAGCTGGCAGAAATGTCAGCATCTCTTGGGCCAGGCAGAAAGATCTGAGCAAGTGCTTTGAGGATTTCCACGGCATATGACCCATGGCTCCAGTGGCAACCATGGCAGTGATTTATTCTGGTCCCTCTAAGGATTTAGTCCTACACACCAAATACTCCTGTGAATCTGAGCACTGAGCTTTGATCTGCAACCTCTTTCCCCCCAGTCATGCTTTGTGATTATTCTTTCATATAGCAGACAAGGACTAATGTCAGTTATTTTTCTGTCTTCTCCGCTTTGGGCACTTTAAAATCAGAAATTAAAGAACAAGAAGTTACCAAGGGCACATAGTAATAAGGGCACATAGTATACACCTGAGACCTGGGAGCCAAGAATCAAGTGGCTTAATAGTTAGCAAAAGCATTCAACCTGTCCTTGAAATCTCCTACTGAAGCATCTAAAAGAGGCAAATTTTGTGCCTCCTTTAAAAGAAGTTTCAAGGCAACTGGGATTTAAAGGTGACCTAGTTTGACTTCAGAAAACAACAACTGAAGGCAGAACAATAAAACATAGCGACTAACGTTACACAAATTTATGAAAACTATTTGTTCTGTTTCAGTAAGGGAGACTGTAAGTAATGGCAAACAGTGAATAACAGCGGGAGTTCCCAGTTATGTTTTCTGACAATACAAGAGCTAAAGAGCATTCGATTATAACATGCAGCAATGCATTTACTCACATCCAAAGAACCCATTGTCCCAAGAACTCCGCAAGATCAGAAGTAGAGGCTGTTTTGGCATTTTCTAGAGGAACTGGTTTTTCCATCAGAGAATAGCTAATGGTGAAAACTAAAATAGAATTTCAGAAACCTGTTTTGACAGGATTGTTTTCTCACGTCTAGGATGGAAATGCTGTTGAATACTAAAGACAGAAACATCATTTTTCCCCTGCTGTTCCACCAAAGCAGCATGCTGGGCAATGCACCTCATTGGCACGTAGAGCATGTTGAAAACCACGCTGCCACTTAGAATTTGAATTTCTTTCCACCCCGCTTCTTAAAGAAGAGGCGCACGAAATGAGCTGTGAGCTCATTCTGTCTGACTC
>NW_010423834.1:10914-22001 GCF_000710305.1 Buceros rhinoceros silvestris
TACAGTTATAGAAAACAGCTACTAAAGGAAAGATCAACACAAGTTTGGAAGGAGAAAGGATTTAAGCCACAACTTTGCGTTCAAGTCCGTACTTCAGCTGCAAAGCAGAGGGAACTTTCTTCTTCACAAAACGCTTAGTATATTTCTGAGCATAAATTTGTTACTAAACTGACACTTTTTTACTTTTCAGCCACCCACTTAATGCTCAATAATGCTGAGAAAGGATTAGCCATCAAAACAGATACTGGAACCATGAACAAATGTTGCATATGTTTACACTCTTGCTTTAAAAAATACTGAGCGTACTCCAAACACAGTAGCCAAAGAAAAGAGCCTTTGGTAGCTTTTATAATACAGCTTCCTCCATGCTGATTCCCATCTACCTGCTGTTGCCTCCTGTCGAGAGTAGAAGCAGACATTACGACAGGTCTAATCCAGCACAACCATCTTTATACTTAAAATATTCAATGGAGTAGTATAAACTGTCATTGTGTACCCACAGTGGTAAAATATTGGTAGTGTTAAAAACAACAACAAAAAAGTATGATTTTAATTCACACGTTTCACAGTGGTGCTATATGAAGTGTGGTATATTAGGCCCTTCAGTTCTTCATCAGTTAGTAAAAGTCATAAACAGAAGCATCCACCTTACAGTACTGATGATGCCAAACCGAATACATCTTCTTGTGCAAACTGGGAGGTATTTACAGACTGATGACTTCTGAAATTGTATTTCCTTCACATAATTCATATAATGTGCTAACAAACTGAATCAAGACTACTATAATGGAGTGTTTTCATAGTACCGAAAACCTTTTTGTAGGGAAGGGAATTGATTAATTAATTGCACTCCATTTAAAATAATGATCACACAGTAAACATTCAAATAAATTCATGTAATTTCACAGAATCGTAGAAAGGTTTGGGTTGGAAGGAAACTTCAAAGGTCACGTCGTCCAACCCTGCAGTGAGCAGGGACATTTTCAACTAGATCAGGATGCCCAGAGCCCCATCCAACCTGACCTGGAACGTTTCCAGGGATGGGGCATCTACCACCTCTCTGAGCAACCCGTGCCAGTGTTTCATCTCCTCTCTTTCAGTTTAAAACTCACCCCTTGTCCTGTTGCAACAGGCCCTGATAAAAAGACTGTCCCCATCTTTCCTATAAGCCCCCTTTTAAGTACTGGAAGGCTGCAATAATGTCTCCTCAGAGTCTCTTCTTCTTCAGGCTGAAAACCCCCAACGCTCTCAGCCTGTCCTCACAGCAGAGGTGTTCCATTCCTCTGATCATTTTTGCGTCCCCTCTCTGGACATGCTCCACCAGGTCCATGTCTTTCCCGTGCTGAGGACTCCAGAGCTGGACGCAGAACTCCAGGTGAGGTCTCGCCCATGCTTTCCCACTGGGGAGGAAAATAGTGTTAAATAATGTAGGAAAACCAGATAGATTTAATTTTAAAAACAGGCAAACTGGCCATGTAAAATAGAAAGGCAAACACTACCTTTGAAATATCTGCAGTATTGTGGCCTTCTCTGTCTATAATTACCAACCTTTTTTTTAATTGCTTGCTAGCCATGACCAGGGTCTGCCCCACTGACATAAAATTAGTAACATTTCATTGCAATATTGAACGGTTCACAAGACTTCCTGGGCAAACTTTCTTTTCCATAACTATTTTGACTTCCTGAAGAATGATGAAAAGAGCTGATTGTACGGTAGTATAGCTGCACTTTTCTTTGATGTACTTCAAGTGTCATGTGTTAAAAGAATAAACAACCCGATAATTGCTAGATAGAACTAAAGTAGGTCTAGAAGTTGCATTATGTCTTGAAAACGTCTGACAAGAGATGTTAAAAAAATTACTTTAGCTCAATCATCCTCACAGTCTGGCTCAGAAAAATGAAAATCTGAAATCACTGTTCTAGATATTTGGGACTGAATGTCTCTAATTCTTTTGGCTAAATGGACAAATGTGGGTGTGAAAATAATGCTTTAAACACTGTATTTTCCAGGTGAGCAGCTCAATGCTTCTCCGGGCAATCACTCATAAGCTTCTAGCTAAGGCTATTAGTGCTCTCAAACCATATTTCCATTGTCTAAAACAAATGCACACAAAAAACCCGGTGTCCTTCCTAACCCTGTCACTTCTTTTAAATTGATGAGCACCTCTCCAGAATATGAAGTTGATCAGTTGTTCTTTATGTTCATCATCAAATTGACTTTCATAGTTGGATTAATTACGAGAAGTCAAATAGGAAACCTGGAAGTACATAAAGAACTGATTTAAACTACAAGATACTCTAATATTCCTGCAAGGTTTTCCTATCAAATGTGTATCAATAATCTCTATGTTGCACTTTCCAGACATAAAGAAGATAGGATGATTTTCTCGTAATTATCAGAAGGAAACTATATATTTCTTTGATACAGGATCGATTCCTTCTCCTCAAGCAGAATGAAGATATAAGCAAAGTTCTCAGCTGGTATCCAAAAAGTGACAGTGCTTCCCTCATCCCCTCAGCAAAGGCCTGTTTGCTCCGATCCACGAATAAAGAATACCAGCTATTGGGTTTTATATCGGTGATCTTTGAATCACTCAGTGAATTTCAATAGCCTCGGAGTGCCTGATGCCTTTAAATTCTCTCGAAATCCCCAGTGCACAGCCTAACAAAGTGTTACAATACAATGCATTTCCAAATTATGTCAAATTGAAAGTCAGCCATGGCTGGTTGCACCAATACATAATAGAGCAAAGCACTCATACCCCTAATCCTCCCTGACACTTCTGGTTTACATTCTTCTCTCCAGTGTCTCATTATGCGCGTTCTCACTACTCTTATAAATTTTCATTGATGTCTCTTCTTCCATACTTAAAATGCAAACATCTGGATTAAGTCAACTAAATTCACCATGCCAGTTTTGCATATACTCAATAGTTTTCAAAACTGAGCTCCCAGCATATCTGTATTTTCAAAACTCCATCACTAAGAAAACACAAACTCCTAGTTGGTACTTTGATTGTCTGGTCATGTTCCTTTGAAAGATTTTTGCTGAATGTAAATAAAATCGCTCTGAGTCTGCATTTGTTAACAAGTTTCAGATTCACAAATAAATACATATATGTGGCCACATAGCCTAAAAGAAATTGAACTGAATTGAGCCTCAACCTGACAAGTATTTGTTGCCGGGCAGACATGACTTGTGCTCCTGTGCTGAGCTTCTGCCACTAGAAATGTCAGTGGGTCTTAGCCCAGCTTAGCATGTAAAACTTTGCCCAATTGCAAGACCAGCTCCACTACAGATGTTAATTTTTTTACACTAATGGATTATTCTTCCTATATTGCTCCTTGGTGTGTTAACTAATAAAACACATTTCTAACTTACTTTCTGAATCATGCTTTACTGAGATCTCCTCAGCAGGGCATGTCTAAGGGACTGTCAGAGCAAACAAGCTGTGTCACAAACGAACAGATGGAGAGTATCTCAGGAGCACAAAGAAATGTGGAAATTACCTATGGAAAAAAAGCTTAATAGAAACAAAACACAGGAAAATTCCTTGCTAACCACAGAGAAGACTGGAGCCATCCTTCAAATCAGCAAGGAAACATATGCCTGCCAAACGTCTTCAGGTGTTACCATTCTCCAGCATCACCCTACAAATGGAAGTCTGTGTGCCCAAAGGGGGCATCTAAGCCAAAACCTGATCAACAATGTCTTCTACAGGCTTTTGATGGAAGTATCACAAAACATGAATGTACCCTGGCTGTTATATCCTCTGTCCACACACTTCCTCAACAGCCTTCCAACAACGGCTTGATATCTTTGATAAGTCCCAAAGCAACAACTCTTGTTTAGGGCCTCTCTACACCCCATGGGCATATGATGCAGCAGAGTGCATCAAAGTAGAGCTACAAATCACAAGAACAACCTGCAAGGGATGCAGCAGAAGACTGCTTCTTCCAGAGTGGCCCTGTTTCATGCTACCCTTCTACATTGTTGGAACACCTGGCTATGAGAATGGCCCTTCCTATCTGCAGCAGGTCTTGAAATAGTATCCACAAAAATTATAATTCAAGTAGAGAAGAGAAGGAGGACTGCAATCAAAATGGCATTGTTACCAAGTCTAATATATCACTATCTCTCTTGTCTAGAAAAAAGTGCTATCCATCACTGGCGGCTGGAAGCCTTCTCCTGATACACAGGAGTATTTATAGTCCCTACAAATGTGAAAAGCATTTTTCCTCAAACTTTCTTTTTTGTCTTTAGACTAAGAAGGATCTCTGGAGCCTTTTATTTTATTTTATTCCAAATGAAAGATGATAGCCACCAAATTACCAAAAGCTTATCAACTAGCTATTTTCAACGCCTAAAATTGTTCTTACAATGTTCTTCACTTGCCACAATGGATTTCAAGGACCTCCAAGATGACTTTGTGAAATTGGTGACCACACATGCTATCTTTGTATAATCATAGCTGGTAGGTGAAATGGACGTTCATACAACCCCAAAAAGTGCCCACCTGACTGGAGGATTTCTGTTCAGGCCAGATTTGTAAGGAGAGGTGCAAGAGTAGCATTAAGATGGCCATGCTGCCTCTTCTGCCTCTCTGGTCTGTTAGCATTTCACATGATGACATCATGCAAAAACCTCTGCAAAGCTCTTCCTTCCCTCCCCAGCTCAGACCAGAGCTGTGGCAACCTTTGGCTTTGAGAGCAAGAAACATCATAAATACAAGCAAAAATGAACACTGGAAAGCAGGATCGGAACCACCAACTGGTTCAGATCCCAGGAAAGGTCTACAGATGCCTTGTTAGACCTCTCTTAGGTCTGAGCACTGATGTTGGAATAAGCACGGGGACAAAGACCCCATTGTCGTTCACTGGGTTCCTCCTGGGGTCAGTAAATAAACAGGACTCCACTGAAGGCAATGGTTTTTATCACAGATTTCTCTTTCTAAAGAAAAACAAGCAAATCTGCAGGATCCAAAGTTCAGCAAACTGCTTGGCCAAGACAGGGTAAATGAAAAAGTAAGCACAACACCAGAGTAACAGTCTGCATTTAAGGTTATGTTAGATGAAAGATTAGGAAAGATTTTGACAAAAGACATTAGGAAGAGGACAAGATGTCCTGCTCCTTCCCCAGCTCCTCTCTCCAACTCTGTAAAAGCAGACACCGGATAGTGCTGCAGGGGTGCTTTCACATAATTGTTTTACCAGTGACTTTTAGGAGACCCTGTGTTTCATGCCTCTGAGCAATTTTTTCTAATATTATTTATCTCCAGTCCCTGGCTTTTTTTTTTTTTTTTTTTTTTTTTTTTTTTTTTTTTTAATCTTTTGGAAACCCTTGATCCAGGGCCTAATCACTAATAGCCACCTAAAGCCAGTGGAACCTGCTCAAGCAACAGAGAAGAAGCAAGAACCTTTCACTAGCATGAGAAGAAAAGCCAAAACAGAAGCTACACAGAATGCATCAGCCAGGTTGAGTATTAAAGCACTGAATTATTCCATGGAATAAATTTATTACTGTGGAATAAAGCCACTGAGATAGAAGGGGGAAGTTTGATATGAGTTGCAGTCAGTTGGTGCCATGGCAGACACAAACAGAAAGTACCTTTATGTTTGTTTCATTGGATTAAAGAGAATAACGTGTTGGGCTTAAATTAAAAAAAGCAACACACAAAGCTGCAGTGCTGTACCTTGTGCCCCAGTGTGATGTGCCCAGCTAGGTCTTCCCAAGCTACGTGGTCCATGATACTCTCCAGGGGGAACAAAGCCTGGATTCAACCCCTGCGGTTTTTATTTTCACTGTTGTGATGGAGCAGATGGTAGCTGGAGAAATGTGGCCGCCTCCCGACTGCCAGTAACCTTCTCTGTGCCAGTGTGAGTGCGTTAGTCCCTCAGATGTTTGCACACACTGCAAAGGCCCCTTTTCATGTTCACTGCAAGTTGTAAATTCAGTTCCACATTACAGTACTTTTTAAAATGTATAAAAATGTGTTTCAAGCTGGACCCAGAAATTTGTCTCCCCTCCTGTGAAAAGTAAGTAGCTTTGAAAGAAACAAATCTCTTTAACAAGCTAGCAAATATTTTAATAATTTTAAGTATTTCGTTTTATCCCATCTTAAAATTAATTAAAATTAATAACAATTTTCAAGTAGTTTTCAGCTGGCAAATATAACTCATTTTGAAATGCTCATAAAATGTGCTTCTAATACTTTCAAAACCTTTTAGAAATTTGTCCATAAAAATTCACAAAATGGGTATCTCCCTACAGCCACTTTTGTTTTCAGCTGATTATTGCCAGAAAAATGAGTGGAAATGTCCTGATTAAGTCTCGCTATGAAATGTCAGGGAAATAGTATCTGCAGTGATGAGAAGGAATTAAATGTTCAGGTAAAACAATCAAATGGAGGAAAGCGTGCTCTGAAAGTCGAGAGGCCAGCAGAGAAAATTTGGAAAAAAGAGCAAAAGTGACTAGAAGTTAGTAAAAAATGGAGACTTTGGGGGACTCATCAGTGTGAAGAAGTGATTAGTCTCCTTTGTGAAAAGAGGCAATGGAGGAGAAAATAGAATACAAATATAACTGTCAGAATGAAGATCATAGAATCATAGATCCAAGAGATGTGAAGCTGACAAGACGTGGAAAAGAGGTTTAGAAACTGGGAAGGAAAAATTGAAAGTACCAGAGTAAGTTGTCTTGGTCTTATTTCTCTGTTAACTGCTATGACTGCTTTTATGACAGAAGAGAGCTGCAATGCAAATGTCTCCGCAACGCTTTTAAGGTTGTTGTCATCAAAATTGCCAAATGTTGTTACTTTCAGCAAATTAATAATTTCATGTGTTTAGGCCATTAATGTACTTTGCAATTTTTAGTGCATGCAGGAAGAAGCAGATAATTTATTTGTTGGTAAATTCAAATGGATGGGTTTACTTTGTGAACAAAGAGGTTTGCTTTCATTCAGATCTCAAAACGTGGAGGGTTATAGCAATAGCTGCTAGTTCACAGCCAAAAGAAAACAAAACGTATGGAGTTTAAAGCAGGCATATTTCTCTAATACAGTGGGGGACACCAATCACTCACATTCAAGTAACACTATATGCGTCAGGAGAGGAAAGCTGAGTGTGTAGATGAATTGCGAGCTTCCAAGATGAGTTGAATCAAAGCCAGTGCGCTAACATTTCTGCCATCATAAATTAAGCAGGTGAGAGAAGTAAGAACTAAAAATAAGCTCTAAAATAAGCCTGGAGTTACTGGTATGAAGATTCTGTGCTTTAGTTTTGTACAATGGTTTCTCACATACCACTGGTTCTTTTCGTTTGAAAATATATTGAAGTCTTAAAACCACTTTTGAAAATGCATAATGAGTTCTACGATTTGCATAACGAAAATTGCATCTAGAAATGTCTCTTCTACTCTTTTTAATGTAACTGAAAGAGCTTTCTCCTCAGCTGTGTTTCTTCGTTCCATTCCCGTGAAGGATGAAGGATCCCTTTGATCACTCTACATCAACCTTTTTCAAGTCTGTGCTCACTTTACATTCAAATACTTTGGTTATATCTGTCCTCTCCCATAGCAACCTTAGATTTCACTTCCTTAATGCTGACACCAAGTAAAAAACTTCAGAGATCTGTAACTGTTGTAGTTAATAGGAAGTGTGTCTCTCATCCTTTCCCTCCAGCGTGTGTCGTGCTGGATAGATAGCAAGAACTCCTTCAGTATTAAGTCTTCCTTAGCGACAATACCTGTGTAATTTATAGTGTTACACCTTCTAGCAAGACAGCTACATTTAATCTGTGGGGCGGGAAAGTAAGTTCTTTTTCTTTTCCAGTTGAATGTCATACTAGTGAAATATGTGGCAACATTCTTCCTTTAATGAGTATTTTACAAAAACCGTGCTGCCTACTCTCAGCTGAGGCCGTGAAACAGAAAGATTTGAATGTGGTGGGTGACCTGGGGTGGGGAATTACATTCCCACCAAGAACTTCATTAAGTTTTCTCCTCAATTAATTTGTTGCAAATTGACTGTTTCCTCTTCTGGGCGGTGAGGGTGCTTTCCGGCACAGAGGGGGAACAAGCCAGATAGCACGGAGGGCAATGCAGTTCAATCAACTAATTATTATGTGCAAGCGTGAGTCAGGGACTCTAGCTTTTGAGTACCAGGTCTGACACTCAACCTTCTTAAGGAGAAAGTCCAGCACTGCCAGAGCACTGCAGCCACGCTGCCACACAGCTCCAGCATGCTCCATACAATGGGAGAGGGAAACGGGAGGAATAGTCTTCCCTAGATGACAGATAACAGAGATCACGAGTGTGGATGGATGAAGCGCAGGTGTGTGCTCTTCCTCCTCCCTGAGAAACAGCCTGTGTTTATGGCATTAGAGTAGGTGATCATGAGAAGCAAGAAACTTGCTCTCCCCACCTTCTGTAGTTACTCTGACACCCAGAGCTCCCTGGTCAGTGGTAAGATTTCCTGGTCAAAGTGTGATCGGCAAAAGGTGGAAAAGACTCTGCGAACCTCAGTAGTGTCTTTTCTTTACAGTGAATTTTCAAAGCAGAATTATGTTCTTTTAAGACAAGAATCCTAAAGACATAGAAAGCCCAGGTGTCTTCTATGATGCTGCCCAGGAGATCACACTTATCTTGGCACAAATAATTTTGATTTATTATGAGCCAATGCAGTCTGTTAAGATCTCCTATTGTCAAAAAAGGGCAAGCAGAGTTTGTTCAACCCTTTTTTTTTTTTTTTACTTTATGAAAGGTTTTGTATATTGATACAAAACACACCTGGAGCAAAACAGAAAACATGGTTCTGTTGTACTAAAGACACTGAGAGGCGAAGCTTCTTTAATCCTTTTACCGAAGTTGTGCTCCTGTCTTTGTGCTATTATGCTCCATCTGTCTGATGATCTTTGTGGCCATCCTCTGGACTTGCTCCAATACGTCCATGTCCCTATGTTGAGGGCCCCAGAACTGAACACAGTACTGAGCAATGAATACAACCAAACCAAACAACCTTCTTAAAACAGCCGATTCATCCACCTCTCAAATGCACTTTGTTTTCTAGTATATCTACACTGCAACTAGAGACACATAAAGAAATAACCTGCTAGAACTCAATGTTTATTTTTTAGAATATTTTTAAGTAAACAACCTGCTGCTTAGAAAGTACAGCTCTGATGTTGTACCGCAGTAGATGGTGATCACTTCAGATCTTTGCAGATACCAGTGTCTGTAGCCCCAGGCCTGCAAAACCTTCTTAACGTGTTTAACTTCAGTTACATGGGTGGTGGGTTTGTGAAACAAGTGCCAAGTGTTATTCCAGCAGGTTCTCAGATGAACAGCTGAGTTCAGGACTGGGGCTTTATTGGAGCCTTTTACCAACCAAATGGTTTGTAGTCTTCTACTTCCATCACACTATTGAAAAACACTTTAGTTTATGTGCATATCAAGTGCGGCTTTCTGTTTGACAGCTGTCTAGAGGTAGCTTGACTGACTTGTAGTCACCTATTAGAAAACCACTGACAAGACCCTGTGAGGTATTTGCACCTTACAATGCGTACTGCCTTTCTTCAGCTAACAGGAATAAACTTGCATATGAAAAATCTCTTTTGATAAAAGAAGTTTCTGCTGCATCTCAGACTGGAGAGGCTAATATTCTAGCTAAAAGTGAGCAGATTTCTACTGCATTGTTTCTGCACATACCAGCTCTCCAAATCTGAAAGCTTTCCCATGCTCTTAATTTCCTCTTCAAGAATCTTCCCCAAAGTTTTGTGAACCAAATTATGTTCCTGCTACTTGTTTTTTCTAAATTTTGTTTTCATTATCAAGGAATGTCATGGATACATGGATAAATTCAAGGAATTGATTTTTTATTTCTAGCAATTTTATTTAGTTGCCATGCAGTAATATTGCTGGAAAAGAACCAATTACACAAAAATACTTGTTTTCTCCAAAGGAACTGTGAGATGTAGTCACTGAAATATTTCTGCACTAGAAGACTACAGTGGTCTAAGAAAAATGCTGAGTAGTACATGTTTTATAAACAGTCACCAAACAGATAACATTTAGCCCAGTAAGACTCATGGTATCTTATTTGCATGTAGAATAAAGACATTTCATCGTGACAAACACTGGTCATCTATCTTTTCTCTGTCCACAAGTACGTATATACACCTGCTAGTTGTCTGAGAAGGGCAAATGGTAGGGCTAAGCCCTCGAGATAATCCGTTCGTCCAGATCCCTTAATACAGACTTAGGTGCCTTAAAAGATTCTTCTACATTTGGAAGCGGTATCCCAGATGTCTAAGCTGGTATCACACTGTAAGTAATTAAATTCACCCTCAGCCCACTACTAGAAAAGGAGCAGGATCAGTCCCACTTTACACTTCCACTCTGGCTTTCCCTCATGGGTGATGTACTTTGAGAAACTAATGGCTTTATTTACAGCTGGGATACTGTCTCCAACTCCCCTCCTTTCCCTCTCACAAATTTCCCCAATATCTGATGCTGGCTTAATACCTGCAGAAAGCTCTTTGAATTTTTTTCATTATCTCAATTAGCATTTTACATCTTTTAGGCCTTTGATCCAGGTGTAATTGACATTTTGCTCTTTGCTCTCTTCAGTGGGTTGTTCCTTCTATTTTTTCTACATAATGCCCCAGATATTACACTTTCTGTTCCACTTTATGTTCTTCCTCATTTTAATCTTCCTTTATTTCAACTCACTGTTCTCTGCTTGTCAGCAAAGTTTCTATTTTTCTCATGCACGCAGGCACACTAAAGGCAGTCTGATTTGAAATGTCACCTATAATCTTGTTTTATATTACAAGTATTTTACTAATTCTTCCAAAATTTGGAGTGCCACATTCTGCTCTCAGTTTGCTAACAGAAGTCTTATTTTCCTCACAGCAGTAATTCAAGATTTACAATGGTATAAAAAGCCAGAATTTTGCACTAAAACTGTATTTGTAGTGATTAGTGGGAAAGTCTTGTCCCTTCCAAAAAAAAAAAAAAAAAAAAAAAAACCCAAAAAACCCCAGATTTAATTTAAAAATTAAAAAATACAAACCAGCAGGACGGGCAGAGGCGG
>NW_010423834.1:22018-37382 GCF_000710305.1 Buceros rhinoceros silvestris
GCCTTTCCCAAACAAAAAAAAAAAAAAAAAAAAAAAACCCCAAGAAAACCAAACCAAACCAAACCCCAACCAACCCCCCCCCCCAAAAAAGTTTAGATAAAGGCTGCTTTTCCTTGTTTATTTAAGTACTGGTATCGAAGAACGGAAGCTCTAATTCTGAAAGATAGTGCAGGAATTTCTGTATATATGTATTTATGATAATGCCTAAGAAATCTAGCAAAGATCACAGATCTTTTTTTGCTAAGAAGACTGACATTGACACATACAAAAGAAGAGCTAGTTTCTCATGATGACAGCATAGACAAAACAAGGAAAGCGTGAAAAAAAGATGTAAAACGAGCTGCTCAAGAAGCCATAAGGATCAGTTCTTGAGTGGAGCCCATTCCCTGCCTTTGCCAAGCCAGCTCTCCCTCACACAGAGTCTGCTTTAAGCTTCAGTCCATATACACCAGAGGGAGTTTTTACTGTTTGAGCTCTTCCTCCTGCCATGATTCAGCCACTATTCTTCCTCGAAGCTGAAACTCTTGCTGAGTTACTGTGGCAGCCTTCAGGCCATGCTGCAACATTTTAGTATTTGGAGGGTAACTTCAGGAGAAAACTTTCAAAACAGACTTTAAAATGTGTCCTGTGTTATATATTGATGTGTTATATATTGATAATCAGAGGAAAAAAAAAAAAAGACCAAACAGAAAATGCTGGGGTGTGGCTTAGGAAGATAAGCAGAAAGCCTAAAGGCTTCCACATCAGAAAAACAAATAAAATAATCTCGAGGTGATCTGCTTTAAAATCGCATGATTTATAATCTGTTCTGATACTATCTTTGGCCTCGGACTTCTGCAGGCATGGAGCTCCTCCTCCCATAGAGACTTTCTGCAGGGTTCTGGCCCCAGATCTCCTCACTCTAAGGTTCTTCTGGTCACACAACTTATGGCTAATTCCACTGTAAAACTGATCTGTACAATATTTTTAGGAGTGTTTCTTCAGCGTCTGCTTATTAAAAGGCATTTTAACATACCATTGACAGAATGTGATCTAGCTGCCATTTATCACTGCTGGAAAAATAACATTGCGAATAAAACAGCTAAATGGGATGTTTTATTCTTATTCCTGATCTCAGTGAATATTTATAATTTGAAAAACAGAAATCGTAATAATTTTAATGCAAATAAAGTTACCTTATTCCCTCTACATCACTACACAATCAAATAAAGTGGCAAAAGAAATTATTGCAATTCCCTGAAGTTGTTTTGCTACGCACAGAAGCTTCTGAATACATATCGGGTGAGGCAGTAATTAAGTTCCTAACTTATTTACTTCTTCTATCGGTGCTGCATCATCTGATTGACAGCCTTTTTGGCAGGAAACCCACATATTCATCTATCATGAGATTCATAATGTCCCGAGCTGTTCTAGCTGCTCACAGTTTAATTTGGAGATTAACCACAAACACATCTGGGATTAGACAATGGCCTTACACTACCTAGAAATAAAGAGACTATAAGGAACCCTTGAGAAAAATCTCTCATGAAAACAGAAGTGTTATTCATGAGGAATTTAAAACAGAGCTTTCTTTCCAGAGGGATTTGAAGCAAAAGCAACGTGAAAGCAGCAGAGGCTGGAAAAGTGCCTTTGACTTACACAGGTCCCAAGCAGGGATTCAAGAGCAAGAGTGGATTTTGCAATTCCACAGGTTCTCGGGATTTCCTGAAAGGCTTTAAGGTCGATATTTCCAAGCGAGAGGGAGAATAAGATATCTAGCTGAGGGTCATTGTCATGACTAGCCACGTAGTCCGAGAAGGAATAGCAGCACGGGATAAGAAGCAAAAGTCACTAAGTCACAGCCACCCACCTGTTTACTGAGCGAGGTTCTCCCAAAGGCCATACAATATTAAAAGTTATACAACAATCAGGCCAAAAATGTGACGTCACTTCATTGATGAGTGACACTTTGATAGCAAGGGCTTACAACTTTTCTCTGGCTGTTCTGCCAGGTGGTTTGTCTTTTTTTTTAACAAGGGCTGGTTTTAAGCAGAGTTTTTTCCTACAGGTCATGCACAGACACTCAATACCTGTTCCAAATTAAAAAAAAAAAATCTGCTACAGTGATTCCAGATGAGGAAACATTTCCTTGCTTTTCCACAATTACCTATACTTCCTTTCAAGTACAAGTGCCAAATTCTTTGCTGATCCAAAATTGGGCTCAAGAAGAAAGTAGTATTTATCTCTAAATAAAGGCAGCTCTAATAACTCTGTCATGATTTTACATATTTGCCCAGCTGTATCTCCTTTATTTGTTTTAATTCAAAAGGCTATAGGAGAATTTTAGTTTATTAATATCATATTCATTGTTTTCCTTTGTGCTTAAATCTGTGCTTGGGCTTTATTGAGATATCTAGAAAAGAGAGGCTAAGAAAATCAGACTCACTGATAAACAAAATGTTACTAAGAAAAAACTATGAAGTGATGAAATTTATAAAATCACATAAATATTTAAAATGCAACTTCGTACTTAGAAGAAGATGTCCTCTTAGATGGGTATTTTCAAAGAAACATCAACTGCAGTGAGTTCAGTGGAGTATCACCAACGTGGAAATGAAGCTGAAACACCAGCCCTACGAAAAGAGACTAAGGCACCTGAGCTTGTTCCGTCCCCAGAAGGGGGAGCCTCTGGAGACCTAACAGCAGCCTGCGTGGAGGCTCTTCAGTGGTGGAGCAATGAGACACCACAGGTTGCCAGAGAGCAGCAAGGGCTGCCTACTCCCAAAGGAAAGGAGAGCTGGGAAGTCAGGGTGACCCTGGTGTAAGCAATGCCCTCACTTACGGGTCACGGCCTCACAGGTTCTGGACACAGCAGACAGAGCCAGGTGCTTCAAACAGTGTCCACTGACTGCCACAGCAAGTGATGAACCAGACCCAGGGTCCCTCCCTGGAGTCCAGCCAGGCACAAAGGAGCCAGAAACAGGGCTAGAGACAAGGCTGCAACACACGTTCGAAGTGGCAAGAACTGGGTGCCAAGGTCTAAGCTTAAATGGGGCTCTCAGACCCATGGACAAGAGTATGGATGGGTGTCGCAGGTGAGACCAGTCATGGGGATTAAGGTCTAGAGTAGCTTCAGGGCCCTGACACAGGCATACACCAAAACCAGATTGGTTCAGACTGGATACAAGAAACTTTTTCACTGGAAGAACAGTCAAAAAGTGAGACAGGTTGCCCAGGAGGGCAGTCCCTGTGGGGTGGAGGTTTTCCAAACCTGACCAGATAAATTCCTGAGCACCCTGGTCTGACCTCCCAGCTGACCCAGTTTTGAAATGGAGGTCACATCCAGTCTGACTTCTTAGGAGATCCTGTATTTCTGTAAAATTTAAGTGACATCGTTTAGCTTTATCTTAGTTGTCTTATTTCATACCTGAGCACCTGTATGTATATCAGAGGCCTCTTACTTACACAGCTAAGGACACTGACTGTTATACAGTGGTTCACTTGCTCAAGAGAGGTCTCCTATGCATAATTTCTACAGTGAAGGAAAACATTTCTATTAATTAGCTGCTGTGTGGTCTGCCATTGCCACTAATGCATGCAAATGGCTCTGGTAAGAACACAGAGGAACCTGCTACCTCACTGGATGAGGGGAACGTCATCAGGGCAAGAGAAATGTTCTGCATGCCCATGATTTTTCCTTTAAGAAGAAGCAGAGCAGATGAGTATGTGGTTCTCACCTAGAAATATGTTATTGTTAGTGGTGCTGTTTATTTTCAGATGTGTTCAAAGAGGTCAGACGACCAGGAAGGTTTCCTTACCCCTTTGCCCACTTCACTTAAACAGGCATTGATCCACCTTTGGTTATTCTCTGTTGGTGACCTGGATTGCCCCAACACAAAACTGCTCTGGAGACCCAGTCCACTGCTGCCTGTCTCAGTTTATCAGGGCTTGGCTCCTCTTGCGGCCTCTTACAGGTGCCTACAGCTTTCCACCCACCCTGTGGGACAGCAAACAATTACGACAGCAAACGATGGGGCGTGCCACAGCAGTGAATCAGGTGAAGGGCTTTCCAGACCACCACTGGTCTTCACGGGAGCTAAGGAAACTTCAACTATGGTTGCTGTTACAGCTAAAGCAAGTGATTTCTTTCTCAGGCATGGGAATCCTAAATAGAAGACAAACAACAATCGTTTAATAGTCACAAAGGATTGGGTTTTTCCTTGCTTTTTTACATGTGAGATGCAGAAGTTATCTTTTCTATGCAAGTTCACTCTATCTAGAAACACATTTATTCAAAAGGATTCTTGTGACAGACCAAACTGAACTGCTTTAAATACTTTGACAACAGCTGCTTGGAAAACGTATATAATTTCATGCATATAAGTTAAGCCCTTTTCTATTCAATCACTTTCCCAGGTGATGACATTGTACTCTTGTTCTTGTAACCAGAAAGCTGTATTGCATGACTACAACCTTCCCCTATCACTTTTCTGCCTCATCCTCATCCCTTAACATCATACCTAATATCAATTTACAAATATCTTTAAGGCTTGTCCAGCATACTGCTAAATGTTGAGGGAAAATAATGTGAATATATTGCCATGGCAGGATTCCTATATGTATTTTCTGGCAATGTTTGCACCAGTACAGTACACCCGCTAACTGCAGTGCAGACAGTATATACAATAAAGAAGCACACTAGCTTCATTATCCAGGTAATCAGTCACTGGACCCAGCTATATCTGGGGAAATAAAGCTATATATTGTTAAATGATAAATACACGTTTCTATCTTGGGTAATCTAGGTATCTGAAAACTGAATAACACAGAACTGTGACCAGTTTATCTGCATGTGTTTTTCTTAATGTTGTTATCTAAAATTGCATCCTATTTCTTAATGCATTGATAAAAGAGCACTCTAAATCTGTGCCTTGAGTGTAAGATTCAAAACAGAGCCTCACCTCCTCCTCCTCCAGTGACTTTCTTGGTTCTTAGTTTCATATACAAGAGAGAGAGGCTCTCTGGAGTAGGGGAGCAACTTATAACAGCTCCTTTAAATTGCATTCCAGGTACTATTAAAAGGCTTTTACCATGTTGCTTTTCAGGTTTCCTGAAGGTAAGCAAATAATATTTTCTCCACTTTATTTTTCAGAGACCATGTTTTCTAGCTTCACAATCTTTGACACTTCTGCTGTTGATATCCTTCCTGAGCCGTCCTGCCTCAAACTAATTACAGCACTCTCACTCGAGCCCAACAAAAGAGAACTTACCTGTTTCACATGACATTTTATCAGGAAAAAAAATTTGTTCTTTTTCCAACACGTTCCCATTATTGAGTCATGCCTGATGTGTGGGCCATTATGTACGGTGGATCTTTTTCCTGAGGACATTTTTGCTAGCTATATGAGACTATTCCTGAGCGCAGGGCTTCATTCTCATCAGATTGCATCCTGTACCTTACTGTGTCAAGACCAGCTTAAACACTCATCCAGCCACCCAGTCAAGGTGAGTAAGCATCACTTCCACACCATCACCCAGCACGAAAGCACTAAACAGCAATGCAGCCAAGACAGACCTCTGAAGGTCCCTCGTGACACAGCTGTGCCTGGTCCATGCACAACTCCTATCTACTTCTCAGAAGTCTCCATCTAGTGTTGCAGCCCTTAGAATTACAATTCTCTATTTCACAAGGAAAAGAAAAAGCCCAAGTTTTGAAAAAAAAAAATGGGATGGGGAAAGAATTTTGAATAAAATTTAGAAAAGTGAAATACGTGTAAAACTACTTACCAGTTGCTTACTCAGTAGGATCTCAAGTGTACTAATAATAGGTATCATTTGTAAAGCCCTAGCCCTTTATTCAGTAAGTAAAAGCTCTTTTTCTCAACCTCAGAGAAGACAAGTTTTTAAAAAACATCTGGCTTATTAAACCTTAACTCATGCACATTTTTGAAAAAGAAAACATCTCCTTTGTGATTATATTCATAATAAGCACAACAAGTATTATCACATTTTATCATTAAACGATCATGAGATTTGAAAACAAAATCTGTTTAAGGGAAATTACTCTTTCATAAAGAAAAGGCTTATTTAAAGTTCATTATAACCCTACAAGGCTATTTAAAATTTCCAGGTTCAGGCGCTCTGCAATTACAAGGGTCATCTTTGGAGGAAGAGCTGTTGCTAGGAGACTCAAGCCACAAAATATCACAACAGCTTGTAATTTAGTCTTTTTGTCAAAAGATATTGAAGACAAATGTACTCGCCAGAATATACACAGCTTTTACTAAGTCTACATAATTTCACATGAAAAAGGGGAGCTGCAACCTTGCTTTATGGTTCTCTAACCACTCCCCAAATCCCTGAACTCCCAGCATAAGGGAAGTTGCACCTTTCCTTTTCTTGGAGAAGAAGTATTTTGCAGTATCCATTTCCCAGGTCATTCCAGTCCATTAAAGGCTCCCAAAGGCAACTGGCCCTAATGGGCAAGATAAATAGGTGCAGGGAATGAGAGTCATTTTAAAGTCAGTTTAAAAGGATGGATTTAGAGGGTTTTCCAGTGCAGGAAGGACAAAGGGAGTTCAGGAGGGAGTAGCTGATAAGGTTAAGACTTAAATGCTGCCTAGCTTGAAAACAGCCTAAACTGGAGGAAAGGACCCAGTCTCTTACATCTGGTGGAAGAGATGTTTGGGGATTTTTGCCTGGTTGTGGCTATGGATCGGCCTACAGAGGCAAAGAAGCAGCAGCTGAATGCAATAACCTCTTCACATTTGCTGACCTTAGGAATCTGGTATCAGAAAACAACCACCTTTCTTTGAGCAGTGCCCAGCAGTGCAATACTTTCCTAAGGCACAGTCCCAGGGCACTGTCAGCCTCATAATGAATAAATACCTTCAGAAATTATTTTTAAGAAGTTAAATGAAAATGCTGAAGTCAAGCTGCCCCTGCCCTTAACACTGAAATGGCTACAGAATCTCATGGGCACCTTGACTGCAGATGGTTCCGGCACAAATGAATAATACAAAGAAGACAATAATGGATCCAGGACATGCTCATAGGCACAGGTTATTCAAGAATCTCTGTACCTCTAGATGGACCAATTCCAGGAAAATTATAACTGAGGGAGGGTGGGTGGGGGTGGGGAGAAGAAGAGAGATATTCTTTAAAAAAGGGGAAAAAAGGCCAGAAAATGTTGCACGTGCAACAGAATACCACATGCAAGAGACACTTGCATGCCAAGATACTAGGATACCGACGACACGACACTAGAGCCTTTGGGATCTAAAGAACAGCGTGTAGCAGGAGCGAAGATGGGGGAAATGCCCAGAGGGAAACATGCACATTTGCTTGCAGAGTTGACTACCATTTGAACTAATCTCCCTGGTCGGGAGCTGGCCTCTTCATTATTCACACAGCACAGTTATCATATTCTATCAAAATGACTTGAAGAATTTCACTACATTTCTTGATTAGCAACAGACCTGAATATGTATTTCCTTAACATCAATAGTCAAATTTTGACTATTCCATGCCAGCTGCCTCTCAGAGAATAGTAGCAAGATTCTATGATTTAACCACATGATAGGGACATTGTGTTCCTTACACACCCACCTGGATTATTCACCTGAGACTGGAAAATGAATAACAGTACAACATTTATAAGGTCATAGTTCTCAGAGTCAACCAAGATGGGCTTAAGAACAGAAAAGTCCATATCAGTAATCAAATAATGCACAAACTGGTGTCCATGAACATGCAGCAAACAAGAAGCAACTGGAACTACTGCGTTATGCACAAGGTTAAAAAAAATGATTGCTTTAATATACCACTTAGCTACTGCAATAACCTCACCATAAACAACTATCAGAGCCCAAACAACCAGTGGCTGCAGGCAGCATTTGGAATAGCATGAAACACCAAAAAAGAAGTGCTCAAGCAAAGCAGTTTACTTATATTTGGGGCAGGAAGAAATCATCTGATTCTGACTCTGTCTGCACAGGAGTGAAGGTCCTACGAGGTTAGAGGAGTGCGTGCATGAAGGAGAAGCTGGGCTGAGGATTCTGGGCCCTGCAATGGTATTAATTGAATATAAAAGTTGAAAATAAGTAGATTTCAGGTTTTATTCTTTTTTAAGGGCTTCTGTCTCTGTAGTTAGTTTTGAATGAACTGTCAGAGTCTTCACTAGCATAAAAAACACTAGTAGGCTGATAATAAGCTTTTATTAAAGATCTTCATTTTGGATAAGAAAATAACTTCCACAGTTTAGTGTCAGCCAAAGAGCTTCTTTCAATGATCTCCCCATTTTGCTGAAAGTTTGGGATTGCATTTCTTCCCTTCACTGCTAAATGTGAGAAACATGAACATATAAACTACACCAGGATATGAAAAATGTGAGAGCATTTTCTTAAAATTGCCTATATAAAGCTTCTCTGCTGAATCCAAGCAGGACAAAGTTAAAATCCTCAGCAAAAGCTGTGAAATAAAAATCAGTGGAATGAATATTGATTCATGCTCGTCATTTCTTTTGTCCTTCCTTTCATATTCTCCTTCCTCTTTCTTGTCTTTTCCCCGATTCTTTAAGTCCAGCTTACAGGTTAACTACTGTGTATGCCTTGCCTCTACTCCTCATTGTGTTGAGGACTGGGAAGCCATATACCAAAATACTGGTTTGCCCAAACGGCCAAAATACATAATGCATTTTTTGCAGATGCAAACCAGAATACAAGAGGCTGGAAAAAACCCCTCTGTCAGGACTGCTAATAGAAAGGATAATAAAAGAGGAACAATCTGCACAGTAGTCAACTATATGGTTTTCCAGCACAAGCAGGCAGGAAATACAAATAAACAGGGTCCTTGCTAGGTTAATAAATAATAATGAATAATAAATACATCTTATTTTGTGAATATGTGATGAGTGGCACTACTTATAAAATAGTCATTATTAGGCTTTAATAGTTCATACAGGCTGAAGTGCTCAAAATTAATAAGGCATTTGTACCTTGTTATGAAAATGCTTGTATTTAATATATTTTTCTAAACAATTCAACATTTAGATTAATTAATAGCAAATGACCTCATTTTTGCAAGGACATTTTGTGCTTTCACTCTGAATTCTGCTCCTGTAGTCTATGTGTAGGCGATGGAATGCATTAATAGCTATGGCACATCAAACAATAGATCTGCTGTGACAGCAACAGAGAGCCATGCACCTCTGTGCAAGCTGTTTGGTTTACAGCTGTAGTGGAAGAACTTTAAAGTGCTAAAATTTAAAGCCAATTCTCTGGCATGGAAAGTACAGGACAGATTTGGCTTAGGTTTGACAAATAAGTTGTCTTAATTGCTATATTCTGTGGAGACAGAAGCATCCAGTACAGAATGAGATATTTGCTGTTAGCATCTCACCTTTGCAAGGGGGGCACTCAGCACCAGAGGGATAGCCAGCTGGTCCAAGGGCACACTCCTGAAATAGAGTGAGAGCAGAGAGGGAAGAGCCATAGAGGGGAGGGGAGGGGAGAAGCAGAGTAGAGTAGAATAGGATTCAGTTGGAAGCCATCTACAATGATCATTTAGTCCAAAGAAAGTACCCTGTAAAAGGAAATCTGCAGATACCCCTTCATAATTTGATATCTACTCTACATACTGCTCTAGAAGGCAGTAAATGAAGATATAAACACCATACAGCTACCAGATGGGTAACTCACTTGCTGTGCTAGAATATACTATATACTATAACAGTCTATAGCCCTGCATGCATCCAAATAAATAGGATTGTCTCACGTCCCTTGCTTCAAAGCGATTGCTAGAGTAATTTCTATGATAATTTCTATCATCCTTTTCTCATCCAGAGTGATACCTCCAAGTCTCTGTTGAGTGCACACCACCGCACTTTCATTCCCTGTCATCATCATGGCTTGGCTTCACGAACGAAGATTTGGGAAGGGTTTTCCCCACGCTTACCGCAACTTGCAAATGTGAGTACACCCTTCAGATCGGCGCAGTGGATTTTTTAGGTGAGGCGCAGCGTGCGCGGAACTGGCTCCACCCTTTACACCTGAGGTTCATCTGCCAGGGCCTAGCAAGCTTGGACGGTGGCAGCAAAGTCTTCGGGTTGTAGGTTTGGTTAGAGTATCCTTCTCTTAGTTGGAGCCTTACAAGGCTAAACGAGCTCCATCTGCCCGGGTTTGGAGTCAGAGCTGTCCTTCTCCTAGGATGGTTGCCCCAAGGCTAGTGAGCCCATCCTGCCCGTGGACACACTTTGTCTGACCCTTCAGTTGAGACCTGTCTGGCTTGGGAGACCCTACTGGAGGCACATGCCATCACCAGCACAGCTGTCAACCTCACAAGGGCAGGCAAGCTCTTTCCCCATGACAAGGGAGTGCCCGTGAAAGAGATTCCCTGTAATAATCATAAGACTTTGCAAGATGAGAAATTCCTCAACAATTATCTGAGTGGACACGTGCTATACCTCTTCCTGTGCTATAAAGCCAAGAATTCATCCCCAAGGCAGGTAACATGACATTGCCTGTTCCTCAAGGATGGCAAATTAAAGGGTTGACTTTCATTTCAGTGTTAACCCAGACCGGGCTCACTGGCTCCACAGACATCCAGAGCAGGAACAGAGCAGTTCTGTGGTCTGCAGAGCACAGCATATCATTGGGGGAGGATAACTAGCTCTTGCTTGCAGGGCATGGTGTCCATACACCAAATTCGCAGTCAGTCTTAAAAGCTTACCTGTTCAAGCGCATGCCAAATTATGTTTAACAATGTCCAAGTTAGAAAGGAGTTCAACACTAATTCCAATCACATACTCTGCCAAGGTGAAAAAACACCTGAGAGATGTATTGAAGCTTGGTTCCCCACACACATCCCAACCCCTCAGTCCCTCGCTGTTGTTCACGTCTTGGTGCATTTGCAATTTAAACATAATTATACTCACAGCAGGATCACAGTGCATAAATTCATTCCATATTTACCTTCCAGTCTCAGAAAGGTCATCAGTACACACACTGGGAGCAGCTTCAAAAGCGCTGGCACTTTAGCACCTCCATGTCAGGTTTCTTTTGATCTCTTCAGGAAACTGGGTTTTTGTAAACAGGAGCTTCTCTGTCAAACATCTCAGCAGAGCTGTAATTATGAAGCCATTTACTTAGTACAGTTTTTGACATGCATTTTCTAATCTTGAGATGCCTTGAAGATAATTGCTTAATTATTGAATCTGAAATGGGAACACACTGGACTCCTACAGTGGTCATATTTCACTTCAGTGAAAAGAGATATGGATATGTGTTAGAAGTAAACAAACTATGGAGATTTAATTAGTATGGCCACTTAGGCTGATTGAAAAATGAATGAATATTGGTCACATTAGCGTGGACAAAAGTGGTTTCCCTCTTTAAAAATAATTATATTTTTCTGTCCGGCTGCAGCAAAGTAGGGGGAGAGCTCAGACTGTTTTGTTTGGTCAAAGGATGACAAGAATACAGAGGTAGATCTATACTGTTAATTTAGGTTTATTTCTAAACAGAAGAATGCCATTTGGAAACAAAGTCAAAGCTAACTTCAAATTCACTGAGATGCAATACTTGGATACTTGAATACTTTCGTCCTCTTCTTGTGACCTAAACTATTTACCCAGTTGCATTTGAACTGGAAAACGGCTTAGTTCTTCCCCTACAGCTCAAGTTTTAATTGAATATATTTCACCCACAAAATAATATCATTCTGCCTCCACTGGGTGCATAAATAAACATCTTAAAATATGTTGTGTTCACAACCAATCATTTTCATCAGTTCACCATGCTGCGTTTTGATTTGAAAGACATCATCCATTGGCATCAAATGACCAGGCTGTCTGGAGAAATCAAAAAGCAATAATGGCCCATCCTCCCTCAAGTGGTCTGGAGTAAAGTTATTATCTGTGTTTGTCCTTCTGTTACGATCCTTTTTCCATCATATTTGTTCCCATTCTAAACAGCTTAGAAAGGGAATATTTTATTTTGAGGCTTCTGTTTTTCTACACCCTGAGCAAATGCTGAACAAGATTATGTCCTGCTTCAAGAGCTTACAGAACAGATGAGACACAGTGGAAGGACAAATTGCACTAACAACAGCCCTTGTGCCTCCTGACTTGCAAGCCTGGTACCCATACTCCAGTCTTACTGCAGACTACCTTCTTTCCTATTTGTCAGCACTGGGACTAGAGGATTTCAGGTTGAAATCCAGGTAACTTCACTCTTTAATAGATATGAAGAAAGAGACATTAACCAGGTAACTACACAGTAGCTCCGCTGAAAAAGGCAAGTAACACATCGCTACTCTGCGATCCCAGTGCTATATTAAGGACCATTCGATGCAGTGTCTCACAGCAGAATCAGAAACTCCTCATTTTGAATGGGGTTATAGCTGAATTAATTAGTTTAAATATAGAGGAATCCTCTAAGACTCACATACCTAAAAACACTAGGAAAGATTTTAAACTGCCCCAAGCAGAATGTGAACTTTGTGGGGTAGTTCGTATAACAATCATGATGGTTCTCTTACATTTACAGTCTGAATTCC
This sequence comes from Buceros rhinoceros silvestris, assembly GCF_000710305.1. Taxonomy (NCBI): domain Eukaryota; kingdom Metazoa; phylum Chordata; class Aves; order Bucerotiformes; family Bucerotidae; genus Buceros; species Buceros rhinoceros. Next base: position 34,553 of record NW_010423834.1, read on the forward strand.
CAAACCAAGACCCATTTTAAATGCCACAAAAGATCTGAAACGTTTTGGTTTAATATCAAGAGAAAATGAGAACTGAGGGTCACCAGAGGTATACAGCTGTAGCAGTGTGCTGTCCTCCAGAATATGTTACTTGAAATTATCAGACATGCATGTGTTACTTCAAAAACAAATGTCCAGTCAGCAGGGACGCAAACAAAGGAAGCATGCTAAAAACCAGGTTATTGAACAGAACGTGATCATCACTGAGGTAAACTGCCATTCTGTCCTCCCAACAGGGAGATATTAATGCCACCTAACTATTCATCCATCCGGCTCTACATGGTAGTGGAGGCAATTGCACACCTTCAAGCAGCACACCAGAGGTGGCTGATTTTAGACAGTAGAGCTTTGATCACTACAGGATCCAATGCAGCATAAAGCCTAGTTCAGGAGGCACAAGTGAAGGGAAAGCTGAAAAAAACCACAGAAAAAAGTCGGACCTTTCCAACCCACTGGCCACAGCCACCTGAAAAGCCAACAACAAATCTCTTGACCAATATAAGCCTGAACATTGTAATACAGCAATATTTATGATATCTGAATGATATCTGAAAGAGTGCAAGTCTTCACACTTGCTTGTTTTGCTCAAAAGCCCTGGGGTTTAGAGGATGATCCTAACTGCTTTGTAAATCAAACAGCAGATGTGATTTGATTGAAATGGCCCAAGTAATTAAACCAATCACTAAAGCTGTTTATTAGAATTACAAAGCAACAAAGATAACCTTTGGTTGGCACACGTCATCATATTTTAAAAGATTCAGAGTGGCCAAGAGGCCAGGATGATGTGTATATTGTCCCTCTCCTAAGCTGTCGGGCATATGCAGTATTCATGCTGTAGAACACCTATTCAGGAAACATCTGATCTCTTTGCATTAGCCCTGAAGATCCCCTCTTGTTTCACAAATGAGTTTTCCAGTTCAGTCAAATAAACAACATTTGTGAAATGTTCATTTTTCAGATCACTAGTTCTCTACCCATCACAGTAACAACTACAGACATTAGAAACAAGCAATAGATTATCATGGCAAACCCTCCCTGCCTTATGAAGCCCCCCAAAACCACTTCAAATACAACTTAACCCTCATTTATAAAACATGCTCATTCTGATTAACACCCTTCTTCATTTTGCAGTATAAGTCATTACTCTTGTTCACATTTGAACTAACACATGCAGTATTTTTAAATCTTTTATTTTTCCTACAAGGTTCAAAGACTGCTTTTTCTATCACTTACTCCCAGGTGACTCTGCTGGTAGCAAAGAAGACACTCCTGGTTTTTGTCCACCAATAAAACAAAAAGTCAGGATCAGACTCAATTTCCTTGGTGTTACTAGATTCATGATCTTCTTGGTTTTCTGAATATTTCTACTTGGCTTATATCCATTATGGCCTTACACCTATTATTGCTACAATATCATCTTTGCAAGAAGACAAATAGAAGTCAGCAATGCCCTGCTTGGGCGTTCACATGAAGCTTTAATAACTTGTTCTAGTTTTTTGCTCACTATTTCCATTAAAATATAATTTCTTGGATGCAGGTTGCTCACAGAAAACAAAGTTAAAGTTTATTACACAAAACACAAAATAATGATCTATTTCTTGCTGTAAGTCAGGGCACATAAAATATTTTAAAAGTTTTTCCACTTGAAGTGATAAGACGTTTTGTTAATCTGCTGCAGTTTTGTAGTAATTTAAAAAGGTCACGGGCTTCTTTATAAACTTTATAATACAGTGCACTAGCATTCTTCTACCAGCCGATACAATGCAGTCCTCTCTGAAGTTGAGTGGAGCAATGCCTATTCCTACAAAACATTTAGGACTCTCCATTGTGACCACTACTGTTCTTTATCACTCTGATTTTCTTATTTCCTGCTTCATTTTAATGGCACAATCAGGGAGATACTGTCAGTGCAGAATATCTCTCCAATGCTAAATAGAAAGAATTTGTCATTCCAGTTAGCTATTATGGTTTGTTACTTTTGTGCTGAGGGAGTAACAACAATTTCTCCATATGGCCAAAGTAGCTCTTCCATAGAGATTGCCTAAGAAGAGAGCTTTGTGTTTCTTACTGGGATTATATTGCCTATGAGTTTTGTTTCATCTTTTGGTTTCCTGCCAAGAACTTTTTAAAGTCAGAGTAAAATACCTCAGAGGACAAAAAGATTAAGTGTATCTTTCACACCTCTACCTGAATATAGAAGTATTTACAACAAAAATCAATGCAATCCAGTAAAATGAAACTGCATACGGGGGCATATGATAAAACATAGCACAAAGGACTCATAGGAGAATTATTAGGTTACCATTACAATGCACTGTCAGCCAGGATTCCGGTGTCCTTGTATTATATGCTGCACATAAACAGAGTTGCTCTGAAACCCTGACTGCAAATGTTATGAGCTGGTACGTGGCCATAAAATGAGAGCTTTGCTGCTTGCTAGCTATTTAGGTAGACCAGAAAAAGACTTGCTAGAAACTAGGATTGTCTCCTTGCAAACCTGACTCTCTCTGATCTGTCAGGAATCACCCTGCAGTTCACACATCTATAGGATGGGGCATTAGATGCGGCAATAAATTCCCAGTCTTGGTGCTTCCAGGCTGTTGTACAGCTGCCCCTCATCTGATGTAAGGCTGGATTCCTCCAGGTTCTTTGAAAGAGCAGAAAGAGTAGGGCAAAAACAGAAAGCTCCCTAAAAAAAAAAAAAAGGCACATTGAAATGTATTATGGAACTGGCAAGTGAAATTTTCTCAGCACTGTCTGGACCAAGCCCTGCTGCTGCTGAGAACAGGAA